>NC_081414.1:282716590-283018256 GCF_030272615.1 Cryptomeria japonica | reverse complement strand
ATTTAATATCCATTTAATATACTTTGTAGTTCTTGTGTGCTGCAAAAGCTAAGAATAATCTAACTGCCTCAATTCTAGCTATCAGTGTAAAGGTTTCATTATATTCAATTCCTTCTTTATGAGAATATCCCTTACACACTAGTCTTGCTTTATTTATGATAACCTTACCATATTCATTAAGTTTGTTTCTGAATACCCACTTTGTTCCAATCACATTTTTGTCTTTAGGATAGGGAACTAATGTCCAAGTGTTATTCTTCTCAATTTACTCTAATTCTTCTTCCATAGCTTTAATCCAGTGTTTATTTTCACATGCCTCATTAATTGATGATGGTTCAATTTGAGAAATAAGACACACCTCTTCATTTGCCAATCTTCCTCTTGTCATAACTCCTTTATACTTGTTTCCAATTATCTGATCTTCACAGAAATTCAATCTTACATACCGGGGTGTCTTCGTTTGCTGTTGTTCCTCAGTTACTGTGGAAGTTTTCATATGATATCGGTGTAACTAGATCTTCATTCTGTACCGGTGGGTTCAATGTAGGTTCATTTGTTAGAATCTTTGCTGCCTGTTTAGAGTCTATGTACCTTGAAGTTCCTCTGAATTGTTCATCAATCTTCACATTTGTACTCTCAACAATTTTCTGCAATCTTTTGTTAAAACATCTATATGCCTTGCTCTTAGATGAATAACTAGGAAATATTCCCTCATCACTTCTAGGATAAAAATTTCCAATATATTCATCCCTTCTAATATATCATTTACTTCCAAATATTCTGAAATATTTAAGAGTATGAGTAATACCAAACCATAGTTCATGAGGGGTCTTACCGGTTTCACCTTTGATGTGAACTTTGTTGAATGTATAGACTGTTGTACTTACTGCCTTTCTCCAATACACATGTGGTATATTTTCTTCTGATAACATACTTCTTGCCGCATCCAAGATAGTTCTATTTTTCCTTTCAACAACTCCATTCTGTTGTGGTGTCCGGGGTGCTGGTAGTTGTCTTCTGATTCCATTCACTTCACAAAATGTATTGAATTCCTTAGATGTAAATTCTCCTCCTTAATATGATCTTAGACATTTGATTTTCTTACCGGTTTCGTTCTCTACCATTGCTTTGAACAGTTTGAACTTTCCAAGTGCTTCTAATTTTTCTCTAAGAAAAGTAACCCAACACATTCTAGAGTAGTCATCAATGATTAGCATGAAATATCTACCACCTTGCAAACTTTTAGTTCTAGCTGGACCACATAAATCAGTATGAATTAAGTCAAGAGCATTATTTGATTTTTCTGGAATACTTTTAAAAGTAGCTCTAACTTGTTTTCCAAATTGACATTCCTTACATACTCTATTGTCAGGTTTGACAATTTTAGGTAAATCCCTAACTGCCTTAGTAAAACTGATTTTTACCATGCAATCAAAATTTACATGACAGAGTCTCTTATGCCATAGCCAACTTTCATCAATATGTGCAATCAAGCATGTCTTTTCATTGTTATTCAAATGAAAGATATTACCTCTAGTTTGATTACCGGTTGCAATTTCCAAACCAGTTCTATTCATGATTTTCCATTTTCCATTTTTGAATTGTAACTGAAATCCTTTTTCAACTAATTGACCAACACTCAAAAGATTATGCTTTAAACCTTCAACATAGTAAACATTGTCAATATTATGCTTACCATCAAGAGATATTGTACCTTTACCTTTGATCAAACAAGCTTTATCATCTCCAAATCTCACGAAGCCTCCATTATATTCCTGAAATTTCAAGAATTTACTTTTATCTCCAGTCATATGATGCGAGCATCCTGAATCAATGATCCATTCATCCTTTACTTCAACTTTAGCTACCAGGGCCTTCTCTACCGGTTGAATAGTAGTTGTCGGTTGATCTTCTATTATACAAACAAAAACCCATCCATTGTCTGTCGGATCCTCATCAGAATCATCAGTCATTCCTTCATTAGCAAGATAACAAGATTTGTCTTTATTCTTCTTAAATCCGTATCTCTGATATTTAGGGTTAGGCTTGTATGTTCTTCTAGCTTCTTCTCTTAGTCTAGCATGTCTATCAGGGCATATAGAAGCCATATGACCAATCTTATTACAGTTAAAGCATTTAAAGGGTGCTTTACCTTCATACTTACTTCCTACTGGACCTTTAGGCATTTTTCTTGCAAATAGTGTTTCAAGTTCTTAAAGTTCTTCATTTTCTCTCCTGCTTTCCTCAAGTTCTCTTGCATAAAAGGCTTTCCAATCAGATTTGTCAAATGATGGTGTAGATGATGTTGATGCCTTAAAAGCTAAATCTATCTTTATAGTAGCAACATGACCAAATTCCTCAATTTCAAAAGCTGAAAGTTTTCCAATCAATGTATCCCTAGTTATTGATGTATTAGGCATTGTTCTTAACTCATTTATAGCAATAATCTTATTTTATATGCCGGTGGCAATCCTCTTAAAATTTTTGAAAAAATTTCATCTTCACTTAAGGTTCCTCCAGAACATTTAATACCCAAAACAGTTTCATTAACTCTTTCCATAAAAGCATAAATCCTTTCATCTTCTTCCATTTTCAGATTTTCATACCTGACCCAGAAGCTTTCAAGTTTTGCAATTTTGATTGTGGAATCTCCTTCATTTAGTGTTTCCAAATGATCCCAAATAGCTTTAGCAGTTGATCTATCTGATAATCCCATGATTTGCTGATCTATTAATGCACTCAAAAGTGCTTCTCTTGCTTTGCAATCATTTTCTTCATCTTTTCCCAAGGTAGGTGGATTAGGCTGACCGGGAGTAGGAGCAGTATAGCCATTCTTTGTAACTTCCCAGATGTCCTTTCCAATGCAATTTAAATGTGTCTCCCTTCTGATCTTCTATATGCCATAGTTGGTTCCATCAAGTTTAGGACTGTCCTTCCTGAAATAGTTAGTAGACATTGGATCTCCTCAAGCTGCTAAACTTCTGCAAAAAGAGGACTAGGCTCTGATACCAATTGTTAGGTCCCAGAGACAACTGAGAAGGGGGGGGGGGGTGAATCATTTGTCTAATAAATTAAAAACAAAAAACAACTTAACTAACTCAATGCTTAATACTGGTAAACCAATCTTTTATACCGGTAGACAGTTTATCAGTTAATTGCAATACCAGTAAGGATTAATGCATGAAACAAAAACACAAAGTCAACCACAACACATAACACCAATATTTATACGTGGAAACCCTGTAAGGGGAAAAACCACGGTGGGAAACCTTACCCACAGTCAGATGATACTACTGTAGATAGTAAGTGTATACAAATGGGGTCTACACATGTAGAAAGGCCAAGTACCTAGAGCTCATTGCTCAAACAGAAAATAGGAGTCACACAGACTACAATTGGATGGTTAAATCCAATAAGGATGTACTACTCAAAATAGCATCTTCATATGCTGGATTCAGTACCGGTGTAGTTTTGATATGCTTTTACAAAAACCTTGCTTCACCTTCAAATGATGTCTATGTGTATAGTTTTGCTTATTCTCGCATATACCTTCACACAATCCTTTTTCGCATTCCACATCCGATCTTACAAATAAGATCTTACATTTATATCATAACCTAGGACCAATTTTAGTTGGTCGACTCTAAAGGATATTACAATAAAATCAATTTAAAAATAAATTAATGCCCGATGCAATAAATGATTCAACATGTCGGCTTAATGCATTTACAACAATAATAAATCATCTCCATAGCATGCCATATTGATCTGGAAAAGATAAACTTGCTAGTGTATAACCTGGACTTGTTTGCCAGTAACAACAAATATGCTAATACGGATATGCCAATAAACAAATCTTCAAGACAAAGTGTCCAAACGATGTCTTCGACATAACCAAGTGTTTTCCATGCCATTCCAAGTGTCGGTGATCATTATATCCTACCGATGTACTAGATACCAGTGACTGTGCATGAGTCATTTGCTTGCCGGTGAATATTGCTGATTATCCAAAGTGCCAGAGTTGATAAGGTTAGTAGGTGTTGACATCAATGATAAAACCATACCAAAATACCAACAAGATCTACGGTTGAGTTTTAAATTTGAAATAAGGAGGGATTTTGGAAGCACCGGTTGTGGCTCATGGGAGAGAAGTAAGGTGAATATGGATACAAACTTGTCAACTCAGGATTGATAAGACAATCAAAGATGATATCCTAGAGATATGAAAGGATTTGGATAAGCTTTTGGTTCAAGTGTGATGGATCACGAGTTCTCTAATAAATTCAGAGATTTGTCTGATGGCATAGATCCTAAAAATGAAAGAATGTACACCCATGGAAGAATAAAATCAAGATAAAATCACTCGCATCAAATGAGCCTTCACAGAGGAATACAATAGATGTGATATGGATGAATTCTAGTGTCCATAGCAGGTGGATTGAATGAAGAGCACCCAAATGATGATGTTTCATGAACAGGCACTACTTGATGAAGAATGGTTTAACTATAAATACAACAAGTTAGTGATCAAATTGGTAGGAGAGCATGAAGCCTTTTCATTCTCTAAAAGCAGTTTTTCCTTCTACAAAGGGAATGATGTTTGAGCAAGTTTGTAGATGGAGTTGCAATATACTATGATACTAGATGGAATTTTTCTCTCATGTGTGAGTATGTCTATTTCCAGAGGGGGAATAAAAGCCTTTTCTTCTGAAGAAAGGCCACGCATGGCACAACCTCTGTGGCTACTCTGTCATTGGTTGACAAAGGGCTATGAGAGAGAGACCGTAGAGTATTGAAAAAGGAACATAACTGGGTAGGGAGTGGCAATAATCCATCCATATAGTTACATGAAAGCTGCAACCCCTCCGCAACATATTATGTTTACCCTATAAATCCTCCTCCCACTGCCTTTGATCCTAGGCATGAAGGTTGAAGCTCTTCCTCTAGTTTAGAAGTGACTTTTCTTCTTGCCAGGACCCCATTTCCTTTCTTAGAAGGGAAACACTCTATAGGAAAACAACACAGCATCTCTCACTCATCCGAAGGTGTTAGGGCGATAACGACATGGCTCAAACAGTTTAGCCTCTACCAATTTCCAGTTAAGAATGATGATTCACAAGTGTCAGTGCATGGACATGGAGACATTTTTGTAATAGGATTGCATACACCCTTTTTAGGGCTAATTTTTAAGATTGAATCTATTGTTGATAGGTGTCTTCTGGCTAGAAGCTTTTTGCTCCCTTTATTCTATAAAAAGGGAAATCATGGCCAGAAGAAGGGTTCAGATTTTGTTGAAAATATCTTGTAGGTTCAGTTTTCTTGTTCCTCGGGTTTTTCATAGTCTGTTTCCAGTAGCGAGTCAAAGTGAAGAAAACAAGTTGTAAATTCTTTTACAGAGAAAATAAAGGAATGTTTTAGTGTCAACTTTTGTACAGGTTCTTGAAGGAGTTATGCATAAATTTTATCTTGTAATAGAGATAACATTATACGTATACTAATACAATTTTGACCCTTTTCTCTCCATTGCATGATTCTGTCAGTTTTAAGTGAAACAAATCAAGGGTTTATTTCATTTAGTGCATTGTTATGATGTATGTAGCTTTTTGTTTATGCTTGGGCCCAAGGGGTCAATTAAATTTCTTGAATGGAGTTGCACAATGATAGGACTTATGCAAGGATTTTAGATAAGTAGTTTTGGGTTAGGATTACAAATGGGATATATTGTAAGGTAGTATCATTCCAGATTTTATGTTATCAGATCAAGTTATGTTGCACTTTTAGGTTTACATTTCACATCTTTCAGATGCCCAATGGAATAAGGCACTAATCAATGCTTTTAACCGGTTTTGTTTATCAACCTTGTTGTGTTTTTTAACTGATGCATCTCTATAAATATTTTATAACATGAGAATATATTTGACATTTTAAGTATTTTCTGAAAGTTGTCTCTGCCCTTCTCATACTCGAGTTTAAGGTTCAAGATCACTGAAGGACTAGCCATCCTTGAGAATTCTCCCTTTCTATTGAGTCTTTTCATTAAATAATCTTCTTTGTTTTCAATAAATTCTTGAGTATTGTTGCAAAGATCAAGAAATTCATTGAAGGGATCATCCTCCTTGGTTTTGTAGAGCCTAAAGTGTAGAAGGAATTTATGTCCTTGTTACTGTTGGTCCAAGACTGATAGGTATTGATGAGTTGGAGGTGGCTCTCCATAGATATTTGGAGGAATCAGCTTGGTCTCTGCCCTGTAGCTGTGTAAACCCATCATTTTTTTATTTTTTGGGAACCAACATAAATTGGCGACTTTGTTGGAGAATATTGCAAAAGGTGTTAGGATAACTAGTGAACAACTGAGATGGGGGGTGAATCAGTTGTTAAAAAATTATATTAATCCAACCACTTAATAACCACAAACCGGAG
This sequence comes from Cryptomeria japonica, assembly GCF_030272615.1. NCBI lineage: Eukaryota > Viridiplantae > Streptophyta > Pinopsida > Cupressales > Cupressaceae > Cryptomeria > Cryptomeria japonica. Next base: position 283,011,836 of record NC_081414.1, on the reverse strand, counting down.
CACATAAACTTAAATACCGGAATAGCAGAAATAAATACCGGTAAGCATTAAAACTTAAGAATAAAATAGAGAATCAACATAATGCACCCATACCACATAACACCATGAATTGTACATGGAAAACCCAAAAAAGGGAAAAAACACGGTGGGAAGCCTACCCACAGTCAGATAATACTTCTGTAGAAAGTATGTGATATAATGAGGGGGCACATTGCCTAGAGTGTACTGCTCATTACAAAGGAGTCTCACTGACTACGGAGAGGTTAAAACCACCTCAAGATGTTTGGACAACAATCCAAAAGAATGAATTGCCAAAGATAGCATCTACCATGCTTGATTACAGTCCCGGTTAAGCTCAATGTCAGAGGACTAAATCCTCTTACAATCCCAATTCAATCTCCAATGATCGACCAACTCCTCTGCCTGAATGATATTACAATATTTGCACATTACATTCCTTGACCATGACCTCTTACAATAACCATGATACTCTAAAATGAGTTCCTAACTCTTATTTATACAAACCCTAAGGCCTAAACCAGTTAGGTCGACCACCTAAAAGATATTACAATAAGATCATTACATATATCCATATTACAATGATATGCCTGTTGGTATTTTGGTATGGTTTTGTCATTGATGTCAACACCTACTAAATACACCTACTTTGGAGATCTAGCAACATTCACCGGCAAACAGTAAACTGTGCAACAGTTACCAGTATATGATTAACCGACAGGATATAATATTCATTGGTACCTAGAATGACATGGAAGACACTTGGTAATGTTGAAGACATCATGTGGACACTATTTTGAAGTAATAATCATTGGTATATTCTTACTTGCATACTTGCTCTTACCAGCGAATAGGTCCAGGTTATCTAGGGTTACACTGGCAGGTTTTCTAGATCAGCATGGCACGCTATGGAGATGATTTATTATTGTTGTAAATGCATTAAGCCGACATGTTCAATCGGTTATTGCATCGGATATTGTATTATTTGTAAAATGTTTTTATTGTAATATCTTGTAGAGCCGACCTACTAAAATTGGTCTTAGGGTATGGTATAAATGTAAGATCTTATTTGTAAGATCAAGTGTGGAATGCGAAAAAGATTTAAGAAAAGGTATATGTGAGATAAAGCAGAGGCATACATGAAGACATCATTTGAAGGTGAAGTTAGGTTTTTGTAGAAGCATATCAGCATTACACCGGTACTGAATCTAGCATATGAAGATGCTATTTTGTGTAGTACATTCTTATTGGATTTAACCATCCAACTGTAGTCAGTGTGACTCCCATTTGTGATTGAGCAGTGAGCTCTAGGCTGTCAGCCTTTTTGCATGTGCAGACCCCTTTTGTACACTTACTATCTGCAGTAGTATCATCTGATTGTGGGTAAGGTTTCCCACCGTGGTTTTTCCCCTTACAGGGTTTCCACGTACAAATATTGGTGTCATATATTGTGAATGACTTTGTGCTTATGTTTCATGCATTAATTCTTACCGGTATAGCAATTTACTATAAACACTGTTTACCGGCATACTTAACTGATTTACCGGTATTAAGCATTAAGTTGGTTAATAAGTTTTTGGTTTGAATTTATTAGACAACTGATTCACCCCCGCCCTCTCAGTTGTCTCTGGGACCTACAATTGGTATCAGAGCCTAGTCCTCTTTTTGTAGAAGTTTAACAACTTGAGGAGATCCAATGTCTACTAATTATTTCAGAAAGGATTGTCCTAAACTTGATGGAACCAACTATGGGATATGGAAAATCAGAATGGAGACACATCTAAATTGCATTGGTAAAGACATCTGGGAAGTTCCTAAGAATGGTTATACTACTGCTGTAGCTGGTCAGACTGCTCCCACTACTTTAGCTAAAGATGAAGAAAATGATTGCAAAGCAAGAGAAGCACTCTTGAGTGCATTATCAGATCAACAAATCATGGGATTATCAGATAGGTCCACTGTAAAAGCTATTTGGGATCATTTGGAAACACTGAATGAAGGGGATTCCACAGTCAAAATTGCAAAACTTGAAAGCTTCCGAGTCAGGTATGAACATCTGAAAATGGAAGAAGATGAAAGGATTTTTGCTTTTATGGAAAGAGTAAATGAAATTGTTTTGGGTATCAAATGTTGTGGAGGAACCTTGAGTGAAAATGAGATTGTTTCAAAAATCTTAAGAGGTTTGCCACCGACATCTAAAATGAAGGTTACTGCTATAAATGAGTTGAGAACAATGCCTAATACATCAGTAACTAGGGATACATTGATTGGAAAACTTTCAACTTTTGAAATTGAGGAATTTGGTCTTGTTACTACTATAAAAACTGATTTGGCCTTCAAAGCATCAACATCATCTACTCCATCCTTTGACAAATCAGACTGGAGAGCCTTTTATGCAAGAGAACTTGAAGAAACCAGGAAGGAGAATGAAGAGCTTGAAGAACTTGAAGCACTATTTGCAAGAAAAATGCCAAAAGGCCCAATTGGAAGTAAGTATGAAGGTAAAGCACCCTTTAAATGTTTTAACTGCAATAAGATTGGTCATATGGCTTCAAGATGCCCTGATAGACATGCTAGACTAAGAGAAGAAGCTAGAAGAACATACAAACCTAATCCTGAATATCAGAGATACAGATTTAAGAAAAACAAAGATAAATCTTGTTACATTGTTGATGAAGGTGTGACTGATGATTCTGATGAGGATCCAGCAGACAATGGATGGGTCTTTGTTGCTATAACAGAAGATCAACCGGTACCTATTGCTCAATCGATAGAACAAGCCCTAGCAGCTAAAGTTGAATCAAAGGATGAATGGATTATTGACTCAGGATGCTCACATCACATGACTGGAGACAAAGGTAAATTCTTGAACTTTCAAGAATACAATGGAGGTTTAGTAAGATTCGGAGATGACAAAGCCTGTTCAATCAAAGGTAAGAGTTCAATATCTCTTGATGGTAAACATAACACTGAAAATGTCTACTATGTTGAAGGATTAAAACATAATCTTTTAAGTGTTGGTCAATTAGTTGAGAAAGGTTTTCAGTTACAATTTAAAAATGGAAAATGCAAAATCATGAATAGAACTGGTTTGGAAATTGCAACCGGTAATCAGACTAGAGGTAATATCTTTCATTTGAATAACATTGAAAAGGCATTCTTAATTGCACATATAGATGAAAGTTGGCTATGGCATAAAAGACTATGTCATGTAAATCTTGATTGCATGGTAAAAATTAGTACTTCTAAGGCAGTTAGAGATCTACCTAAAATTGTGAAACCTCAAAATACAATTTGCAAGGAATGTCAATTTGGAAAACAAGTTAGAGCTAGTTTCAAAAGTATTCCAGAAAAATTCAATAATGCCCTTGATTTAATTCACACTGATTTATGTGGTCCAGCTAGAACTAAAAGCTTACAAGGTGATAGATATTTCATGCTAATTATTGATGATTATTCTAGAATGTGTTGGGTTACTTTTCTCAGAGAAAAATCAGAAGCACTTGGGAAGTTCAAGCTATTCAAAGCAATGGTTGAAAATGAAACCGGTAAGAAAATTAAATATTTAAGATCAGATCAAGGAGGAGAATTCACATCTAAAGGTTTTAATACATTCTGTGAAGTAAATGGAATCAAAAGACAGTTATCAGCACCTCGGACACCACAATAGAATGGAGTTGTTGAAACAAAAAATAGAACTATTTTGGATGCAGCAAGAAGTATGTTATCAGAAGCAGATCTACCACATGTACCGGAGAGAGGCAGTAAACACTGCTGTCTATACATTCAACAAAGTTCACATCAAAGGCGAAACCGGCAAGACCCCTCATGAAATATGGTTTGGTAATACTCCTACTCTTAAGTATTTCAGAATTTTTGGAAGTAAATGTTATATTAGAAGAGATGAGTATATTGGCAAGTTTGATCCTAGAAGTGATGAAGGAATATTTCTTGGTTATTCATCTAAGAGTAAAGCATATAGATGTTTTAATAAAAGATTATAGAAAATTGTTGAGAGTACAAATGTAAAGATTGATGAACAATTCAGAGGAACTTCAAGGTATATAGACTCTGAACTGGGAATAGAAATTATGACAAATGAACCTACAATAAATCCACTGGTACAAAATGATGATCCAGTTACTCTGGTATCATCAGAGGATTCCATAGTAATTGAAGAACAACAACAGACTAAGACACCCCGGTATATAAGACTAAATCATTTTGAAGATCAGATAATTGGAAGCAAATTTAAAGGAGTCATGACAAGAGGAAGATTGGCAAATGAAGAGGTATGTCTTATTTCTCAAATTGAACCATTATCTATCAATGAGGCATGTGGAGATAAATTTTGGATTAAAGCTATGGAAGAAGAATTAGGATAAATTGAGAAAAATAATACTTGGACATTAGTTCCCCAGCCTAAAAATAAAAATGTAATTGGAACCAAATGGGTATTTAGAAACAAACTCAATGAAGATGGTAAGGTTGTCAGAAATAAAGCAAGACTAGTGTGTAAGGGATAGTCTCAGAAAGAAGGACTTGATTACAATGAAACCTTTGCACCGGTAGCCAGAATCGAGGCAGTTAGATTATTCTTGGCCTTTGCAGCTCACAAGGATTACAAAGTTTATCAAATGGATATCAAATGTGCATTTTTGAATGGAGATCTTGAAGAGGAAGTCTATATTGAACAACCTGATGGATTTTCCTTGACAGATGACAATGATATGGTTTGCAGATTAAGAAAAGCTCTATATGGATTAAAACAAGCTCCAAGAGCTTGGTATGGAAGATTGGATAAGTATCTTTTAAAGATTGGTTTTACTAAAGGAAATGCAGATAGCAATTTATATTACAAAGTAAATAATGATGACATCTTGATTATTGAAGTATTTGTTGATGATATAATCTTTGGAGGAGAAGATGAATTATGCAAAGAATTTTCTCTTGAAATGCAGCATGAATTTGAAATGTCTATGATCGGAGAAATAAAATTCTTTTTAGGATTGCAGATTTTACAGACTGATAAAGGCATATTTTTGAGTCAATCTAAGTACTTGAAAGAACTACTTAAGAAATTTGGGATGGAGAACTCTAAACCGGTAAGCACACCTATGAATACAAATGACAAATTATCTCAAAGGGATGAATCTACACCTATTAATCCAACTAGATACAAATCTATGATAGGAGGTTTACTATATTTGACACAAACCAGACCTGATATTATGAATGCAATATGTATAGTTTCTAGATTTCAGAGTAATCCTAGGGAAAATCATGAATCAACAGTAAAAAGGGTTTTCCGATACTTACAAGGCACAACAAATCTTGGATTATGGTATCCTAAAGATGAAAATTTTGATCTATATGCATACACAGATGCAAATTGGGTAGGAGATGTGGATGATAGAAAAAGCACCACTGGAGGAGCATTCTTTCTTGGAAAGAGATTAGTTTCTTAGTTAAGTAAGAAACAGAGTTGTACATCTTTATCAACAGCAGAATCAAAATATGTTGTAGCAGCAACAAACTGTACACAGGTATTTTGGCTTAAGAAAATGTTGAAAGACATAAAGGTAAAATGCAAGGAACCTATTACTATATATTGTGATAACACTACAGCAATTGATATATCTAAGAATCCAATATTACATTCTAAAACAAAACATGTTTCTATCAAACTGAATTTTCTAAGGGAAAAAGTTGAAGAAAAGGAGATAAAACTGGTTTAAGTGAATACTAAAGAACAGGTTGCAGATATTTTCACAAAACTTTGCCTAAGGAAACTTTTGAGTATCTCAGAGATCAGCTCAGAGTCATCCCTCCACCGGTAGAGACTTAGACAGTTGATGATTGTCATCAATCGACAGAATTAAATGGACAAATCTTTTATTCCAGTATTTGATGAGGAAGCTACTTCTCAGGGGGAGTAGTTGATATTTTTGTATGGACTTCAAAATTTTGTAGCTTTGGCATTTGATGTCAAAGGGGGAGAGATATATGGAAAAACACATTATCAATTAGAGATATCTATGGTGAAAATTGGTACAGGATAACATAAAATAACTCATGTTGCTTCCAGGGGGAGAGATTGTCACTTTACGGAGATTGTTGGTTTTACACTTCGCATTTCTGTTTTGGCACTTTGATGGTTTTTCCATCTTGTGTTGCCATCAATGCCAAAGGGGGAGATTGTTGGCATTTTGGTATGGTTTTGTCATTGATGTCAACACCTACTAAATACACCTACTTTGGAGATCCAATAACATTCACCGGCAAACAGTAAACTGTGCAACAGTTACCAGTATATGATTAACCGACAAGATATAATATTCACCGGTACCTGGAATGACATGGAAGACACTTGGTAATGTCAAAGACATCATGTGGACACTATATTTTGAAGTAATAATCATTGGTATATTCTTACTTGCATACTTTCTCTTACCGACAAATAGGTCCAGGTTATCTAGGGTTACACCGGCAAGTTTTCCAGATTAGCATGGCAGGCTATGGAGATGATTTATTATTGTTGTAAATGCATTAAGCTGAAATGTTCAATTGGTTATTGCATCGGATATTGTATTATTTGTAAAATGTTTTTATTGTAATATCTTGTAGAGCCGACCTACTAAAATTGGTCTTAGGGTATGGTATAAATGTAAGATCTTATTTGTAAGATCAAGTGTGGAATGTGAAAAAGATTTAAGAAAAGGTATATGCGAGATAAAGTAGAGGCATACACGAAGACATCATTTGAAGGTGAAGTTAGGTTTTTGTAGAAGCATATCAGCATTACACCGATACTGAATCCAAGATATGAAGATGCTATTTTGTGTAGTACATTCTTATTGGATTTAACCATCCAATTGTAGTTAGTGTGACTCCCATTTGTGATTGAGCAGTGAGCTCTAGGCTCTTGGCCTTTCTGCATGTCCATACCCCTTTTGTACACTTACTATCTGTAGTAGTATCATCTGATTGTGGGTAAGGTTTCCCACCATGGTTTTTCCCCTTACAGGGTTTCTATGTACAAATATTGGTGTCATATGTTGTGAATGACTTTGTGCTTATGTTTCATGCATTAATTCTTACCGGTATAGCAATTTACTGTTAACACTGTTTACCAGCATAGTTAACTGATTTACCGGTATTAAGCATTAAGTTGGTTAATAAGTTTTTGGTTTGAATTTATTAGACAACTGATTCACCCCCCCCCCCCTCTCAATTGTCTCCAGGACCTACAATGCCATGTCAACTTAACACCAAAAAAACATTATTTAATCCACAAATCATCCCAGTAATGTGTAGAGAATACGTAATAGGATATCGGTCCATAACCTACATAGGTACCAGACCCAAATAGATTCACCGCACCAAAGCAAAGTCTCCAATCAGCTGAAGCACGAACAAAGATCATCTCCTGCATCCTGAATTCCATCTAGAAGCTACACCAACACCACATATGCATCATGTCAAAGATCTTCAGTAAAAGCTCTGCCGATAAAACCTTAAACCATGTCGGTAAGGGTTTACTAGAGTGTATGATAGCATCCAATCTCCAAGTCAAAACCAACTAAACAAAACATACTTGAGAAGCATCAAACCAAACATGAAACATGTCGGTAGTATCAAACTGATAGTCCCTTCTGTTGGTAACACAAGTTCTTCTACGGGAAACCAATATCTATTTGTCGGTGCCGATAACCAACCATAACAGCTAGTGTTGACATCAATGACAAAATATCAATGCAACATATAATAAAATCCATCATATTACCAACAATCTCCCCCTTTGGCATCGATGGGAACACTAGATGTGAAAAAGAAAACATCTAAGTGCGAAGAAGTGCCAAACATCTCTCATAGAAGATATAACAATGAAAAACTAAAAATTCCCAACAACTCCCCCTAAGGAGTATGATCCAATCTAAAAACTGATCTGAATCTCTCCACATGATATTATTTTTCACATATAACTCTCTCCTTTGACATCAATTCCAAAGATATGACATAGACATCAAAAAAAAATCTGTGAATCTCAAAACTGACTACTCCCCCTGAGTAGTAGCACCACATCATCAATTCGAAGTAAAGAATAATATTGATGATGCATACCGGACTGATGCACTATTAAGTCAATCAAGTTTCTATCGGAGGGGTAGATACCCCTAACCTATCTCTCAAATATTCAAATGAATCCTTAGACAACGGTTTAGTGAATATATATGCAATCTGCTATTTAGTGTTCACATAAACCAATTTGACTTCCTTCTCCTCCATTTCCTCTTTCAAAAAGTTATATTTTATTGATATATGTTTAGTCTTAGAGTGAAATATCAGATTCTTAGACATATCAATAGCTACAGACTTATCACAATAGATAACTACCAGTTCACTAGAATTTCTCCTATATCCTTCAACACTTTCTTCATCCACAAGACCTGAGTGCAATTAGTTGTTGCTGCAACATATTTAGATTCTGCAGTAGATAAAGAAATGCATGACTATTTTTTGTTGATCCATGAAACCAATTTCTTTCCAAGAAAGAAAGATCCACCAGAATTTCTCTTCCTATCTCCTGCCCAATCTGCATCTGTATATGCACATAAGTGAAGTTTTCATCTCTAGAATACCATAAGCCATACTTTGTTGTTCCTTGGAAATACCAGAATATCCTCTTTACTACACATTCATGGTTTTCTTTAGGATTACTTTGATATATTGAAACAATACTTACTACATTCATAATATCTAGTCTAGTCTGAGTTAGATACAACAAGCCACCAATCATAGACTTATACCTTGTTGAATTTACCAGTGTGAATGTGTCTTTGATAGATAATTTCTCACTTGTCTCCATAGGAGTCCTTATCGGTTTGGAATTATCCATACCAAACTTTTTCAACAATTCCCTTAGATATTTAGTTTGACAGATAAAAATGCCTTTGTCAGTTTGAGTAATCTGCAAACCTAAGAAAAATATCATTTCTCCAATCATAGACATTTCAAATTTATTCTGCATATTATTAGAGAATTCCATGCACAATTTATCTTCACCTCCAAAAATGATATCATCAACAAATACTTCAATAATCAGAATATCATCATTAGTAATCTTGTAATACAAATTACTGTTAGCACAACCCTTAGTAAAACAAAGATTCAAAAGATATTTATCCAACCTTGCATACCAAGCTCTAGGAGCCTGTTTCAATCCATATAAAGCTTTCTTTAACCTGCAAACCATATCTTTGTCATCTGTCAGTGAAAAACCATCAAGTTGCTCAATGTATACTTCTTCCTCAAGTTCACCAATCAAAAATGCACATTTAACATCCATTTGATAGACCTTATAGTTCTTATAAGCTGCATAGGCAAGAAATAGTCTAACAGCTTCAATTCTAGCTACAGGTGCAAATGTTTCACCATAATCAAATCCTTCCACTTGAGAATATCCTTTACAAACTAATCTAGCCTTGTTTCTTATAAATTGACCATCCTCATTCAGTTTGTTTCTAAAAACCCATCTAGTTTCAATTACATTCTTATTTTTAGGCCAGGGAAGTAAAGTCCAAGTCTTATTCTTCTCTATCTGATCTAATTCATCTTCCATAGCCTTTAACCAATGTTTATATTTACAAGCTTCAATAACAGATGCCGGTTCAATTTGAGAAATAAAACATACCTCTTCATTTGACAGTCTTCTTCTTGTAATAACTCCCTTATTCTTGTCTCCAATGATTTGATCTTCAGAATGATTTAACCTTACATACCTTGGTGTCTGCTGAATTTTAGGTTCTCTGATCTGATCATCAATCACAGTTGAATTTTCTGATTGTACTGGTGTAATTATCTCAGTGTCTGGTACCGGTTGAGGCATTATCGATTCAATTGTGATAATTTCCACTCTCAGTTCTCTGTCATATGATACAGATTAATTTTTGCATTGCTCATCCACTTTCACATTTGCGCTCTCCATAATTTTCTGCAATCTTTTGTTATAACATATATATGCTTTTCTCTGATTAGAATACCCAATAAATATCCCTTCTCACATCCAGGATCAAACTTCCCAATTGAATTATCCCTTCTGATATAACATTTACTTCCAAAAATTCTGAAATGTTTAACAGTAGGTGTATGTCCAAACCATAATTCATAAGGAGCCTTATCGGTTTCACCTTTGATATGAACTTTGTTGAATGTGTAAACTATTGTACTTACAACTTCTCTCTAGTAGATGTGAGGCAATTTAGCTTCCATCATCATAGTTCTTGCAACATCCAAAATGGTTATGTTCTTTCTTTCCACTACTCCATTCTGCTGAGGAGTCCAGGGTGTAGATAACTATCTCCTGATTCCATTTGTCTCACAAAAATTGTTAAATTCATGAGATGTGAATTCACTGCCTTGATCTGATCTCATACATTTGATTTTCAATCTAGTTGCTGTTTCTGCGTTTGCCTTTAAGATCTTGAATTTCTCAAAAGCTTCAGACTTCTCCCTTAGAAAAGTCACCCACATCATTCTATAATAGTCATCAATTATTAGCATGAAGTATCTATCACCTTGAAAGCTTCTGATTCTTGTTGGACCCCATAAGTTAGTATGAATCAAATCAAGTAAATCATTAGCTTTATCATGTATGCTCTTAAAAGAAGTTCTAACTTGCTTTCCCAATTAACATTCCTTACATATTGTATTATGAGGCTTTATAATAATAGGTATATCTCTAATTGCCTTTGTTGAACTGATCTTAACAATACAATCAAAATTAACACGACACAACCTCTTATGCCATAACCAACTCTCATCAATATGAGCGATCAAACATGTCTTATCACTGGTGTTCAGGTGAAAGATATTACCTCCAGTTTGAGTGTCGGTTGCAATCTCCAAGCCAGACCTATTAACGATTTTGCATTTTCTATCCTTAAATTGAAGTTCAAAACCATTGTCCAGCAATTGACCAAAACTTAAAATATTATGCTTTAAACCTTCTACATAGTACACATTAGCAGTATTATGCTTTCCATCTAGAGAGATAGTACCTTTACCTTTGATCATACATGCTTTGTCATCCCCAAATGTGACTTGACCACCATTGTATTCCTATAGGGATATAAATTTTCTTTTATCTCCAGTCATATGGTGTGAGCATCCACTATCAATTACCTTGTTGTTCACCAAATCTGGTTACCCAAGTACACTTGCAATTGATCTATGAGAAAGCCAATCTCAATCAATGAAAACACCCTAGGGCTTGGACAACATAACATAGGATCCTAATGATCCTCCTGCACTTTAGGTTCTGCTAGACCTAGGGGGGGACACCCTTTTTGATGCATGAAATTAACTCATTTACTCACCATGACAGCATCAATGAAGTAAATAAACCATTCCACAAGCTCAACAAATTAGATAACACATACAGATTGGCTGGATCTTGTACAAATAATGGGTGAAACAAAGCTTTGGAAGGATAGAACACAAACCCCTAAACATAAAGGGAAATAAATTTTCTTTTAAAATATATATCTGAAACCATCCCCAAATCTGTCAAAGACCAGTACCTTGTTCATTGGGCAACAAAGTCACACACAAAACTACAAAATGTCAATCATAGCTGCAAATTTGTTTTCCTTACAAAATATCCATGCATTAATACCTTATACTAATGCATTACTCAATCCATTCACAAAATTATCAGATCTGGGACACATTCCATTGTTTATGACTGATTATAGAATTTAAACTCTTCATTGAAGAATGCCTACAAACAATCATACAATCTCCTTGAGATGACAAATTATAAGCCTCCTTAAGGATTTAATTCATAACAATGAAATCCATGCACAAAGACAATATCATGGGAAATTTACTCATGCCTGACACAAGTAAGACCTGCAACTAGAAAACAATTTGTCATCCTGCAATGTAGCCTCTATACCCTGAATAGATCCATAGGAACTTTACAAGTTTGAGTCAAGAAATTCAAAAAATGGAAGCCATGAAAACTGGAGCACTTCTCAAAGAATTTTGGAACCTTTACAATGAGAAGAAAATTGGAATAAGAAGGAAGAGGGAAAAAATTAGGTTTCATTAGAACAAGCCAAGTGTCCCATTTCTCCAACTGAATTTCACTTCCTTCATCTTTCTCATTGAAACTGCTCCCAAAATATCCAAAATTTGTTGAAACAAACTTCATAACTGCATTCCTTAACTCGAGAGCTTTCCGACAATATATAATACTTTCCATTTTGAGTAAAAATAGAGCCCTGGACGAATTAATCACTCATGTGTGCACAATCATTTAAATTTTTCACTTTTTAATATAGTTTGAACTATATATTTAATCTGAATTTAACTTTGATTTTTGGCTCCTTATTTGACCTGACACCTTGCCATGTGGCAGCCCCAGATTGGTCGATGGGATCCACTGGGCGCCACCTTAGATGACACCTCATCACCGCCATGTGTACGCCATATCATTGCCACTTGTTTGCTTGCTTGTCGGCCACATCATTACCACCTATGCGCCACATCACCGCCACCTATGCACCACTGGGACAGGACCCGCCTGTTGGATTACCATGTCACATTGCCACCTGTGCACCACCTGGCTTTTGCCATTTCGCGATAGGTAACTGGCATGCATCTTCGGGCTTCGAAATCATGCGAGCCGTTGGATCTTCTGAAGTTGCATGGTCTTTAACTCCTTTCGTTGACCTTGGGTTTTTTGCCATTTCACGGCCTTTAATTGGTGATCATCTACACCCTGCGAAATCGTGCCGACCGTCGGATCATCCCCAAGATGCTCGATCTTTACCTCGATTTTCGTGCATGTGGTCTTTCGCTATTTCGCGAAGGGTATTTGGTGTGCATCTTAACTTTGTGAATCCACACGAGCCATCAGATCTCAGGAAATTGCTCGTTGGTTAAGTCATTTATTTTCTTCAAAACTCACCTTCCTGTCTCGAGATTCGTTCCTACGTGGGGTCCACCTGTCACCACTTGTCGACCTCCTCGATCACCTTGGAATCCGCACCCATGCGCATGGGGTCCACCTTGGGCGCCCTTAGCACTTTGCGTTAAAAGCCTTGAGGCTTTGACATATTACTAGTGTGGAGACTTATATTTAAACATTAAAAAGTTCCCCTCCCTAGCCAATGTGGGATAAATGACTTTGACTGGGACTGTGTTTTCTTAAGCTTTGTCTGAGACTTTCATGGCTACCAATTGGATCTACTGAAACTTGAAATTTCCTTCTTCTTATTTCATGCCATCTGCACTCTCTTGGAGGGCTCATGTGGAGGGAGGACATTTTGCTTAAGATTTTCTATGGTCTTTTCAACAATTACAACAAAGAGGGAGTGTTGGCTTGCTGCCAAATACTATTACTCTGAAAACTCAAATTGCCCACTCCACTTGTAGGGAGGACATTGGCACCAAATTTATTTGTCTCTGCAGCCCCTTCTCCATCACCACGCAAGGGGAATTCTGCCAGCCAACATGCATTTGCTTGAAAGTCTTTATCAAAACCCTCTTACCAGCCACACAAAGGGAGGATTTTGGAATTTGTTTGAATGGTTTTGATATCTTTTCCAACCAAAACGTGGTAGGAAGGAGGATGTTGGCAAAATGGCGTGGAGTTTGGATTTAATTTAAAGTTTAATGCTGCTACTAACATCTTTCAAGATGCCCCTTTACATGCCACACCACGTGAGGGAGGTTTAAAGCCTGCCAATTTCCTTTGCTTTGGTTTAAAACAAAATGCCCACTCCATTACCTGCGTGGAGGATATCTACCGGCGAACATGCATTTGATAAAAAATGTCAATGTCTATTGGTAACTTCAACGCCCAACCACTGATTTCCTCCTCTCATCTTGCATTAATTTGGAGTTTTGAAAAAAAACGTCTCACCAATCATCATGTGAGAGGAGGCCAACAAAGGTTACAGATTTGGCATTACATCTGCCAATTGAATCGCATGAAGTTTTTTGATGCCCATTGTTGTGACTGTCATGTGTTGATCTATTGAATGTTTCCTTTTGTTAATTAGACTGCTAAATGTTCACTAGAAAATGACTGCGACTACACAATATGACTGTCACTATGGCCTGTGCAATAATTGTATCACTATCCTTTGACAGATGAATAGCTCCATTTGTGTTTTGAAGGTCTGCGATCAATACTATTCATTGATTGTATATTGATTGTATTCATCTTTGCTTGTGCCTTAGACTATCATAGAAGCTCTCTCTCAACTAATCCTTGTTGCTCTATTGTTGTCATGCATTGGACTATATCCATCATTGATTTTGTGACTGTTCCTGGCTTTCTTTTATGATTGCAATCTTTGACATATTACTATCACAAAAGTGTGACTATCATTGCATGATTATTCCTTTGTAATCAGACTGTTATGAGGCCTCTCCCTTCTTACATGGCTATCTTCCCTTTCTCCTTGCAATACTCCATTTAATGTCATATTGTTGCAACAATGCCCAATAATATCTTTACTCTGTCACATACTTGCCTAGGAGTACCTGCGGTCTCTTTTGTTAACTGCCAGTTTGCAATTTGGTTTAGTAAATGTGCCTCTTTATTGCAACTACATGGGAGATGAATTATATCATCATCACTCATATAGAATGCCTCAGAATCACAATCCATATTTAGATATTCTGAAAATCTTTTATTAAACAAAGTCGCCAATAAAATCAATCCACGAGCATGAGCTAGGTCGGGCCCCAAAGTGGGTCTGACTAAATTTTTTTTTGTTTTCATTCAAATGACCTTAGAAATGCCTCACAGACCTCAAACATACCTCTGTAAATGATCGACACCATTTTCGGATCACCAGACTGAGTTTAGCAACTTTCAGGCACTTGCGCCACATTTTCACATTTAATTGCCAAGACATTTTTCAAGTCGGTCAAAACACCTTTCTGGACCTTGTCATCTGACAGGCGTGTACTCTAATATACAAGGATGAACTCTGCCAAGTGATTTTTCAAGATGAATCCCGAGAAAAGAGATATTAATTGCCGAAAATGACCAACTGGCTTTGTCGACACTGCGGACCTGATGAAGTCAATGTTCTGGCAACACATGATGCCTTTCTTAGAAATATCAAACGACCTCCGTAGACCCTCAAATTTGAAACATAGGTACCTTGAAGTACATATTAAATATTTGGATTCTCAGTTTGACCAAAAGTATGACTGGGTGCAAATGGCATGCTCATGCAAATGGCTACTTTAACTGATATAGTATTAAAAGTACGGATCACTGAAAACGATGACTCAATGAACCCTTTTGAAAATTGATCAATTGGATTGGTAGAGGATTGAAACTTGAAACATAGATTTTTATTCATACCAAAAAAATCCCAGAATAAACATTATGTCATAACACTTACTGAGGCAACTTTTACACTTATGCGAAACAGGGCTCCAACTAGGCACTGAAACAGGGACTTGTCAAAACATTCAAACTGCAAACAGTTCGAGCTTGGTAAACTGAGCAAATGGATTCATGAAGACTTGAAATTTTTCATGCTGACTCATATTTATACATAAAATTCAATCCATTTTGAAATTATTCATGATGATCAACAGGGCAAAAGATATAAACACCCAAATTAGGCTACTCAATAAAATCTGCATTTGTGCCTAAAATGCACTTTCAACTCACCCCTCGAAATGTGTACCTGATAAACTCATCCAAATTGAATTCTGAAAGTTTCACATCACTGAATAGGCCAAATGAAAGGTGTAGGACATGTTTCCTGAGCCTTACCCTTTGAAAATCAACCGGCTCCATTTTACCCTCTCTCAAACTAGGCCATTCAAACTGACTCATTTGGAAATGCGAAACAAAAATTTGAATTGGGCCTCAAAACTTGACTCAAAATTTAATGAGTCCCAACATACCCATTCATCCTTATCTTCAACTTTTTCTACCATGGCCTTTTCCTCATTCATGATAACAGGTTCAGGTTCATCTTCCTTCATAGCATAGAATACCCAATCCTTTCCATTGTCGGAACCACTAGCAGAGTCTCCTGTCGGTTCATCCTCAGATTCATCACTTACTCCTTCCTCACCCGCTATGTAGCATAATTTGTTTTTCATGAATCTATATATATTCTTATTAGGCTTGAATGATTTCTTAACTCTTTCTTCAAATCTTGCATTCCTTTCAGGACATATAGACGCAAAATGACCAATCTTATTACATGCAAAACATTTAAAAGGTGTTTTTCCTTCATACTTACTTCATGTCGGTCTTTTAGGTACTCTACTAGAAAATAGGGCTTCAAGTTGCTCAAATTCTTCATCCTCTTTCCTCACATCTTCCTATTCTTTTGCATATAGGGATTTCCAATCACTTTTGTCGATAGATGATGATGCATGAAAAACAGTTTCAGATTTTGCAGCTCTAGAGAGTCCAAATTCTTCAAGCTTAAAAGTAGATAATTTTCCAATCAGAATATCTCTGTTAATAGAAGTGTTTTCCATTGTTTCCAATTCATTAATCGTAGTGGCCTTCATCTTGTAGACCGGTGGTAAGGCTCTCAAGACTTTGGAAACTATTTCATCTTCACTCAGAGATCCTCCACAACATTGAATTCCCATAACAATCTCATTTACTCTTTCCATAAATGCAAGAATTATTTCATTAACTTCCATCTTCAAGTTCTCATATCTTATCCGATAACCATCAAGTTTAGCAATTTTTACAGTAGGGTCACCTTCATTCAAAGTTTGTAATTTATCCCACATAACCTTCACAAATGATTTATCAATCAATCCCATGATTTGTTGATCAGTGAGTGCACACAAGAGGGCTTCTCTTGCTCTGCAATCATTATCAATATTCTTATCCAAGTCTGTCGGAACAAGATTACTAGATTCCAGATTCATAAGGTATATATCCTTTCTCTATGATCTCCCAAATATCCTTGCCAAGATATCTAAGATGAGTCTCCATTCTGATCTTCCATATCCCATAGTTTGTTCCATCAAGCTTAGTAATTTCTCCTCTAAAAGTAGTTGTCGGTGGATTTGAAGTGTTAGCTGCCATAGGATCTACCTCAAGTGGTTAAGCTTCTGCAAAAGAGGACCAAAGCTCTGATACCAATTGTTAGGATAACCGATGAACAACTGAGGGGGGGGGGGGGGTGAATTGGTTGTTAACAAATTATATTAATCCAACCACTTAATAACCATAAACCAAAGCACATAAACTTAAATATCGGAATAGTAGAAACAGATACCGATAGGCATTAAAACTTAAGAATCAACACAATGCAACCATACCGCATAACACCATGAATTGTACGTGGAAAAACCAGAAAGGGAAAAACTATGGTGGGAAGCCTACCCACAGTCAGATAATACTTCTGCAGAAAGTATGTGATACAATGAGGGGCCTGGACATGCAGGAAGGCACACTGCCTAGAGCGTACTGCTTATTACAAGGGAGTCTCACTGACTACAGAGAGGTTAAAACCACCTCAAGATATTTGGACAACAATCCAAAAGAATGAATTGCCAAAGATAGCATCTACCATTCTTGATTAAAGTCTCGGTTAAGCTCAATGTCAGAGGACTAAATCCTCTTACAATCCCAGTTCAATCTCCAATGATCGACCAACTCCTCTACCTAAAAGATATTACAATATTCACACATTACATTCCTTGACCATGACCTCTTACAATAACCATGATACTCTACAATGAGTTCCTACCTCTTATTTATATAAACCCTAAGGCCTAAACCAATTAGGTTGTCCACCTAAAAGATATTACAATAAGATCATTACATATATCCATATTACAATGATATGCCATGTTGGCTTAAGACCAAAACAATATTATCCAATCCACAAATCATCCTAGTAATGTGTAGAGAAAACGTAACAGGATACTGGTCCATAACCTAGATAGGTATCGAACCCAAATAGATTCACCATGCCAAAGCAACGTCTCCAATCAGCTGAAGCACAAACAAAGATCATCTCCTACATCTTGAATTCCATCTAGAAGCTATACCAACACCACATATGCATCCTGTCAAAGGTCTTTAGTAAAAGCTCTGTTGGTTAAACCTTAAACCATGTCGGTAAGGGTTTACTAGATTGTATGATAGCATCCAATCATCGAGTCGAAACCAACTGACCAAAACATACTCCAGAAGCATCAAACCAAACATGAAACATGTCGGTAGTATCAAACTGATAGTCCCTTCTGCCAGTAACACAAGTTCTTCTACTAGTAACCAAAATCTGTTTGTCAGTGCCAGTAACCAACCATAACAGCTAGTGTTGACATCAATGACAAAACATCAATGCAACACATAATTAATTCCATCATATTACCAACATAAGGTTGTCTGGGTTTTGTGTGATTTGATGGTTGAGCGTTGCTCCCGTGTTACAGAAATAAAACTTTTTCCCACAAAGTGAAAATCTTCTTAACCTGTCCCTTGTCAGTTTGAGTCAATTGTCATAAATATTGCTGGAAAATCTGTTATAGTTTGTCTTTTATAAAAGAGTTGGTCCAGATTTGTCCATTTTTCAAGATTGTATGTAATACCTCACAAATGTGAGTGGCGACTTTGAGACTTTGAGGTTTATGCACCAGTGTGTGTTTGCTTGAGGAAGAACCAAGAAATTTGCAAAGAAGATGAGGTAGATTTGAGCCCTTATGATGAAGTACCCTGACATGTTGAGGATGTAATTAATAATGCCATTTGATGATAAGGAAGTGTTGCAGTGTTGTGTTGAAATAAACTTGACCTGTGAAGGAAGTCTAATTGTTTGAGTATTTATCCTAGTCAAGGAGGTGGTGACTTTGTCAAAGATCAGTGTTAAAGATTTGAAGATTGAAGGTGACTTTGCAAGTCCCAGGTTAAAGAAGGCAGCAACAGCTTCAACATTTCCAAGTATTTAGATTTTCATGAGCTGAGTGTTTTTTTGATGTAGATTGTGTGAGAAAATGTTCCCTAAAGAGTAAAAAAAAAAAATCACTAAGGAAGGGCAATGGTAGTGATTATTTTACATACTCCCATGATTCAGTTTCCATTTTCTGTATGAGATTAGATGGAGTATGTTTTGGTCCTTTACAATATAATGGTTTAAGATTTGAAAAGGAAAGAAATAGGGAAATGAATGAAAATATGTATCATGTGCTCGTGTTTCCCTATGAAATGTCAAATACAAATGTGAAACCTGTGCTGAATCACCATAGAGATTTCTTTAGGGAAAGATATAATCCATTGAACTTTGAAGGTATTCAAGGTTTCCCAAATCTTATTCCTGAAAGGGTTAGGGAACAATTACCAGGATTCAGTGGGAAAAGGTCAAAATCAGCACAACAACATTTGAAGAGTTTTCAGAATTAATTGAAGATTTTGAGATAGATCAGGAAGATGTTTTCATGAAGCTGTTTGTTCAGTCTTTGAAGGAAAATGCCAGAGACTAGTTTTCCTACAAGCTAGTATGCTCTATCTCATCGTGGGATGAGTTGAAGGTAGCATTCATGGAACAGTTTGGTGAAAGAATTAATCCAACCTCGGTTTTTAAAATATTCATGGGTATCTAGAAGGAAGAAGATGAGTTAGTACCTACTTTTAATCTCAGGTTTGCTAGGACATTGGATGACATTCCTAGTAATTACAGACCGAATGATGCAGCATGCTTAGTTATTTATTTGGCTACATTTGATGAAGAAGAGAGTTATTTGCTGAGAGATAAGGATCGTAAAACCTTGCATCAGGCTTATAGGATAGCAATGGATATTGAAAACAATTTAAGATATGGAATCCCTAAGGGTTTTCTATCTACAAGGGTATGTTATCCTGGGATATTAGAGATTGAAGAAAAACATGAATCAGAAGATAGAAATATGTATCAAAACCTTTATATCCCCACTAATCACATTAGCCCTGTTATTGATTATGATTTGAATAAAAATATGAGTGAAGAGAACTTGTCCCAGACAATGGTTATTCCTCATATCGATGGAGAAGAGGTTAATAAGAAATTATTTGACATATTTCATGAGGAATTGGAAGGTTTTATGTCTGATATTGATGCAAGTATGCAGGATTGTGATGATGTGAATTCAGTCTCTCGGGAATCCATCACATATGATGATGAGAATTCAGGTGATAAGATCCCACAAATTTTAGTTAATGATATTGTTGGGACAAAAAGATATATGATGTGTGCAAATGAGGAAGTTGTCCTAATACAAGCCATTTCTAGTATTAAGGACTAGACTGTTCTAAAATACTCTCATTTCAAAAATGTCCTAAAGCTAATCTCTATGTTTTAGAGGGATTTAGTTCAAAAGAGTCAAAATGATTGTAGAAGCTTTGCTAGGGCTTATGAGTGTCTTGATATGGAACATTCATACTATGGAGATCATATTGTTGAATGTTGTTCCAGTTCAGATTCTAAATACTTGATTCCTAATGAACCTGAAGATAAGATGAGCAATCATTTTAGTGAAAATATCAATGCATTATTTGATGAAGATGCAGATGAAGGTCAATTGGAGCTCTGTTATAATGTTTTTGAGAAGGGTTTTCATAGTGTTCTTAACCCTTTATATGAAGAGAAAAATGAGAATATGGATAATGTTGTATCAACTTATGAAATGGAATACTATAAAGATAAAGGTGAGATACCTGTCTTAAAGATGGGTAACAATGATTAGTTTTCCCCTGTTGTTGATATTGTTGATATTAAATTGAATACAAAACAAGAGAGTGAAATACATGAAGATGTCATCTCTGATCATTTTCCTCCCCTTGATAATAGTTTGTTTGTTATGATTAGTAAGAAGGTGGAATATTTAGAGTCCCTATTTCAGTAGGCAGGTTGATATAAAAAGTGAGGCATGTTTTCTTAGTTATGTGCCAGAATATGAGATTTTCCTTTTTCAACAGGATGATGTTTTTGGAGAAAAGGATACCGGTTGCAGTCATGATGTGTGCTTTGTTCAATGCAATGCATATATGTTATAGAATAGCAAATCTTCTATATCATTGGACAAGTTTCATATTTTCAGCAATAATTGCAGTGATAAATTAAAGCATAGTGGTAGGATGAAAGTAGCCAACAAGTTTGAAAAATGGTTTTCCACTTATGTTATTAAATTACATTTGATGCTTTCAAAAGAAAATCATGTTTATGATAGAGGAAAGGACTTATTGGCATTGGAAGATGGCTTTAGGTCATTGCATTTGGTCTGATCCTGCAAGCCACAAATTATTTGGGGTAGAGTAATTTTCTTTGACTCTATGCCCAATAGAATTATGAATAAATTCCCTCTTAATTGCCTGTTCGTAGACAATTTTGAGGTTTCTACTTTTCTTAAAGCAGTTGTTATCCATGAGCATTAGTTAGGTTTGCTTTGGTAGTGTAGTTTCTTTTCAGTTGAGATTACCTTGTCCAGGTAATTTCTTTTTGGTCTGCCCTGCAGTTGGTTTGCTTCACCCAAAGATTCTGGTCTCTCATCTCATTCTTGAGAAATGAGTGCCCCCAACTAGAGTCACTGATAGCTTTGAAAATTGATTGCATGAAATTTTCAATTTTGAGCTTAGAATATTGATTTTTTGGTTTTATTTGTATCCTCTGAAAATGATCCAAGGCCTAGGGTTTAGGTTTTATAAAGATTTCTTACGTTTTGTGAAGAAAACCCTAGCAATGATATATTCTGCTGTTACTTTCTCCCACTTAAAGCCAAGAGTTGTTTACCATGGGTGGGGCCTTTTCTTTCTTAAAGTGTTAAGTGATGGATAACCGGTTCAGATAAATGATTTTTCCTAAGTTGCAAAGTCTCCTTATGATCAATTTCCTTTTTAATATCCCCACTCATAATTTCGCTAAGTCTAAAAGTCCTAAATAGTTTGGTGGGAGATTAAAGATAGGATGGATCCAAAGTTTGCGCTTCCCCGTGATCAAATAAGTGAGGATTTTAAAGACCAGGTCATCATGAGATTGTGTCGTCTGTTATTGGCAAAAATTGGCAAGGTTAGTAGTGTAACTGGTCGAAGCATTATGTTACCGGTTCTCAGACAGTAAAGGTCAGTCTACTAACGGTCCCATCAAATTGCATGTGCTCAAAATAAACGAAGATGTTTTATCCTAAGGAAAAAGATGCTCGACCTTTAATTTTGAAAGAGTTAATGGGTAGTATGAAAACCGGTAAAGATTGAACAGATCAGACGACCCTCATGATCCCGCGATGAAAGTTGTAGAGTGGTTACGACCACAGCATCACAAGATGATGCCACATGTCCCAGGTTGGCTAGGAAGACCTACGATGGGGCCGCTGA
Source organism: Cryptomeria japonica (assembly GCF_030272615.1). NCBI lineage: Eukaryota > Viridiplantae > Streptophyta > Pinopsida > Cupressales > Cupressaceae > Cryptomeria > Cryptomeria japonica. The sequence continues at coordinate 282,989,452 of NC_081414.1, read as the reverse complement.
CAAAGTTTGGGGATATAGATGAAAAGTCAAATGTCGTGTCAACAAGAAATGATTGTTAGATTTGCCAGGCTGGGTAAGATCTACGGTTGAGTTTCAAATTTGAAATAAGGAGGGATTTTGGAAGCACAAGTTGTGGCCCATAGGAGAGAAGTAAGGTGAATATGGATACATACTTGTCGACTTGGGATTGATAAGATAGTCAAAGATGATATCCCAGAGATGTGAAAGGATTTGGATAAGCTTCTGGTTCAAGTGTGATGGATCACGAGTTCTCTGATAAATTTAGAGATTTGTCTGATGACAGAGATCCTAAAAACAAAAGAATGTACACCCATGGAAGAATAAAATTAGGATAAAAACATTTGCATTAGATGAACCTTGACAGAGGAATAGAGTAGATGTGATATGCATGAATTCTAGTGTCCACAGATGGTGGATTAAATCAAGAGCACATGAATGATGATGTTTTACGAACATACACTACTTGATGAAGAATGGTTTAACTATAAATACAAAAAGTTAGTGATCAAATTGGTAGGAGAGTATGAAGCTTTTTCATTCTCTAAAATTAGTTTTTCCTTCTGCAAATGGAATGATGTTTGAGAAAGTTTGTAGGAGGAGTTGCAATATACTCTATGATACTGGATGGAATTTTTCTCTCTTGTGTGAGTATGTCTATTGCCATAGGGTGCGTGAAATCCTTTTCTTCTGAAGAAAGGCCACACATGGCACAACCTCTATGACTACTCTGTCAATGGTTGGCAGAGGGTTCTGAGAGAGAGCCCACAGATGAATAAAAAAGGAACATGACTAGGTAGGGAGTGGAAACAGTCCATCCATATAGCTGCGACACCTCCCCAGCATATTATGTTTACCCTCTAAGTCCTCCTCCCACTGCCTCTGATCCTGGGCATGAAGGTTGAAGCTCTTCCTCTAGTTTAGTGGTGACTTTTCTTCTTTCCAGGACCTCATTTCCTTTCCTAGAAGGACAATGCTCTGTAGGACAACAACGCAACATCTCACACTCCATCCGAAGGTTAGGGTGATAACAACATGGCTCAAATGATTCTGCCTCTACTAATTCCAGTTAAGAACAATGACTCACAGGTGCCAACGCATGGACATGTAGACATTTTTGTAACAGAATTGCATACGCCCTTTTTAGGGATAATTCTTAAGATTGAATCTATTGTTGACAGGTGTCTTCTGGCCAGAAGCTTGTTGCTCCCTTTATTCTATAAAAAAGGGAAATCATGGCCAGAAGAAGGGTTCAGATTTTGTTGAAAATATCTTGTAGGTTCAGTTTTCTTATTCCTCAGGTTTTTCATAGTTTGTTTCTAGTAGCGAGTCAAAGCGAAGCAAACAAGCTGTAAAGTCTTTTACAGAGCAAATAAAGGAATGTTTTAGTGTCAAATTTTGTATAGGTTCTTGAAGGAGTTATGCATAAATTTTATCTTGCAATAGAGATAGCATTATACTTATAGTAATAGAATTCCAACCCTTTTCTCTCCATTGCATGATTCTGTTAGTTTTTAAGTGAAACAAATCAAGGGTTTATTTCATTTAGTGCATTGTTATGATGTATGTAGCTTTCTATTTATGCTTGGGCCCAAGTGGTCAATTAAATTTCTTGAATGGAGTTGCAGAATGGTAGGACTTATGCAAGGATTTTAGATAAGTAGTTTTGGGTTAGGATTACAAATGGGATATATTGTAAGGCAGTATCATTCCAGATTTTATGTTATCAGATCAAGTTCTGTTGCACTTTCAGGTTTATGTTTCACATCTTTCAGATGCCCAATGGAATAAGGCACTAATCAATGCTTCTAACCGGTTTTGTTTATCAGCCTTCTTGTGTTTTTTAATTGATGAGTCTCTACAAATATTTTATAAACATCAGAATATCTTTTACATTTTAAATATTTTCTGAAAGTAGTCTCTCCCCATCTCATACTCCAGTTTAAGGTTGAGGATCACTGAAGGACTAGCCATCCTTGATAATTCTCCATTTTTGTTGAGTCTTTTAATGAGATAATCTGATTTGTTTTTAGTAAATTCCTGAGTATCGTTGCAGAGAGTAGAAAATTCATTGAAGGGATCACCCTCCCTGGTTTTAAAGAGCCTAAAGTGCATAAGGACTTTATGTCCTTGTTACTGTTGGTCCAAGCTTGACAGGTATTGATGAGTTGGAGGTGGCTCTCAATAGATATTTGGAGGAATCAACTTGGTCTCTGCCCTGCAGTAGTGTAAACTTGTCGTTTTTCATTTTTGGGAACCAATAGGATGATGGAATAAACAACCTCCCATCCACATCAAAACACAATAACCAACTCAAGGCCAAATACTTACAATGCACTCAAAAGATTGACATTGATGAAGTCTAGGAGCCCATGTTGCTCGACTAGAAAAAAAACACTATCAATTTTTGAGATAAGGGAGTACACTGCTTCTTCAATAGGAGTCGACAACTCACAACCCATAGTTTGAATTAATTCTAGTAGCATAACACTTCACTTGAAAAAAACATAACATACATAATGCTCTCCAAGACCTTCTTATATAGAGAAATACGACAAAGGAGGAAGCTTCTAGATGAAGATAAAAGATGAGGTTGTGCAAAACACTTGGCAAATTTTTTTAGAAACTTGTAAGCATGTAAATGTCACATTTAAATCTTCAAATGACTCATCATTCAAACCTCCTAAGTTGGGCACGCAAAATATACTATATTTAGGTATGACAAATGCTCTTATGCCTCTTACAACAATCATTAAAATAATCAATATTGACAACTCTTACAAATGTAAGAGAATAAATCATAACTAACTAGCAATAGTAGATCCTCTTACAACCTATCATTGCCCAAATTGGGCACCCACCTTCTCCATGAATAATGTGTCTCCTAAAACTTGTCCATTTTATCATAGAATTTGTCATGTGTTGTCTTAGGTATCTATATCATAGAATCTTGTCATACTTTTGTCATTACATGACACTTGTCACCCATCTCCAAAAAAATCCAGGGTCTTCTAAGTGAGATGCCTATTTTCATGTGAGGACAAAATACTTCATGGACCACCTTCCTATTAGGATGACAAGTCAACTTGCCAACTCCCACTAGATGACAAAATAACATGTGCAAACAAAATTATACTTGTGGCCTAATAAATTAAATTAAATATTAAATAAATAAATCCAATTACCAATTTGACTTAAAAAGGCCGAGACACCTTAATCCACATTAAAAAAAATTGCAAAATGCTAAGCGTATATATTATTAATATAAAAAGATTTACATATAAGATGAGAAGAGAGACTAACAAAAAGAAAATAATTGAAGAAAAAAAGGGGAACAAATCTCAACCTAGAGTAATGAGAGAGCTAGACTAGAATAGGGGTTAGGAGATAATCTCAACCAAAAAGAGATAGAGTTTTTTTCAACAAATAACGATCAAATACAAAGATCTAGACCACATTTCAAAATGTAAAGGTTGACACTTGATATTTAATTTTTTTGAGAGATTTTGGTGGGACTAAGGAGCTAGGCACCCTAGTCCACCCAATATTAGTTCTCAAAAAGGGAACATGAGTTTTGAGGCTCATGACATAGGATATAATCCTAATTTTTGTATTTGATGATTATTTAATTGCGAGATTAATGATACAATTTGAAGATAACATAGGACACAAATGATTAGAGATTTGTGTGTGTGTGTGTATACAACATGTTTTTGGTGCAGGATTGTAGGTACCATACATCAACTCCACTTGGTTTCACAGGTCTGAGCGTGTCTTTATAATTCCTAATGTTGGTAAAAGGAGATAGTGCAAGGTCCAAATTATACCCAACCTTAGCCATTGTCCTAATCTAGGGACAATTATCTAAATTTTATGTTATCCCGTCAAATTTGTCTTGTGGACAATATTTGATTACCCAATAGTCAGTGGTGAGTCTTACTTGGATGTTGGCATTATTGTATATTTTATGTGAGTGTGATGGACTTTCTGTTACTTTAATTATTCATATTAATTATAGTCTAAGTGTTATAAATTTAAATTAATGATTAATTATTGTTTATTGTAGCTTTAATTTTAATTTTGATTTAATAAATATATTGTTATTCCATATTATTTAATAAATGGTTAAATAATTAATAATTGATAATTTATTATTTAGTAAATGATTTATTGATTATTATTTATTATTATTGTGCAAGTTGACATTTTATTATTTTATTGCGTTTTGAGGTGGAACTAATTGTTCGGTTTTGGTGGAACTAGTTGTCCTATTTTATGGATAATTATATGTATTTGGAATTAGTTATTTATTGTGAGAATTATTTATTAATTGTAGAAATTTACTATTATTATTTATTTCAGCTGGAGGAGGTTCTCCTCAGGGAAGAGGTTTATTGGAGACAATGATCTAGGGAGTTGTGGCTTAGAGAAGGTGACAGGAATACCCATTTTTTCCATTCTTCAGCCAAGGTTCAAAGGCATAGAAATGCTATTTTTCAGATTAAGGATGGATCGGGGAAGATCCTTATAAAATATGGAGACATCCAACAGGAAGCAGTTAGGCTTTTCCAAAATCTGCTTAATACAATTAACATTGCCTAGGACAACTCAGATGTGTTAGCCTGTATCCCTTAACTAGTTTCTGAACAACATAATGCTAGTTTGATGAGACTTTTCTCTCTAGAAGAAATTAAGAAGGTGGTATTTTCTATGGGAGTGGATAAGGCTCCAGGCCTGGATGGGCTTACTCCTCTATTCTTCTAGAAGTGTTGGGATTTTGTGGGAAGGGACATCCTTCTGGTGGTGGAGGAATCTAGGACACATGGGGATATGTTGAAATAGTTTAGCACAACATTCATATCTATCATCTCTAAGTGTGATCAACCAGCCACATTTGCTAATTTTAGACCGATTTCCCTTTGTAATACTATCTACAAAATATTCACGAAAATGATTGCTACTAGACTAGCTCAGATAATCCCTTCAATTATATCAAAACGACAAGGAGGTTTTGTACTTGGTATAGAAACTATAGAAGGGGCCTTGGTCTCTCATGAGGTCCTTCACTTTATCAAGTCATCAGGTTCTCTACCAATGGTGTTAAAATTAGACATGATGAAGGCCTACGATAGAGTAAACTGGAACTTCTTGAAGCAAATATTGGTAAAGTTGGGGTTTCATAAGAAATGGATTAAGTGGGTAATGACTTGTATTACAAGAGCTAAGATCTCAGTACTAGTTAACGGTTCTCCTTGTGGTTTCTTCTCATCTTCTCAAGGGGTGAGACAAGGATATTCTTTACCCCCTTTAATTTTCATCATACTTGCAGAAGGTTTAAGCAAGCTGATCCAGCATAAGAAAAAAATGGGTTTGTGGGAAGGTATGATAATCCATCAATCACAGTTGTCTCTAACCCATAACCTATTTGAATATGAATCATTACTCTTTGGGAAAGGTAACTTGAGGTAGGCCATAACCATCAAGAACACTCTAGATGAATATTGCAAAGCTTCAAGGCAAAAGTTAAATATTTCTAAATCTAAAGTCTTTTTAGTCAACATTAAAAGACATATTAGAAAGGAAATTTAGAGATATATGGGTTTTGTGGTTGCTGATACTCCCTATAAATATTTGGGTATCCCTTTTTTCCAAGGTGAGAACAAAGGAACATATTGGGGTAAAGTTCTCCAAAATATTAAAGATAAGATTGCATCTTGGAAGGCTCGATGGTTATCATTGGCAGGGCAAATCCTATTGGTTAAATCAACCCGTAGCACCATTCCAAAGTATGTTATGTCAGTCCTCTTAGCTCCTAAAGATGTCTTGGATGCCTTAAAGAAATGTCTAAGGGACTTCATTTGGAAGAGAAATTTGGATGAAAAGATGAAAATAGCTTTGGTCTCTTGGGATAATATATACAAACCAAAAGGCTATGGTGGTGTGGGTATCCATAATATGCATGAGAGGAATATTATTTTGGGAGCCAAGTTGGCATGGAAGTATTATGAGAAACCTTCAGCTCTTTGGGCAAGGATAATTAGAGTCAAGTATTTGGACTCAGATGATCCTGAACAATATTCATGATGAGGAACCCTTTGAAAAGATCTTGTATATGGAATTTTATGTGAAAAGAAGAGAGGTGTTATTACCTCATTTGTCCTGGGTAGTCAACTCAGGGGACAAAGCTCTCTTTTGGTCGGATTCATGGAATGGATGTCCTCCAATCAAGTGCTCTCCATAGCTATCTTGGGCACAGTCAACATTATAATATTTGCAGGGTTCAAAATGTTAGACACAATGCACCACTGAGAGAGGGGTGAATCAGTGGTTCTCAAACTTTTCCATTTAACTATCCCCATGAAAGTATACTAATTATTAGTTCTAGCTGAATGTAGACTTACTGGCTAGTGAGGAGACTAAACACAAATGCATTCACACAAAGGGACATCACATAACACAAATATATACAAGGAAAACCCAAGATGGGAAAAACCTCGGTGAGCAATGTTGCTAGAGACTACTGCTCCAATCGAGCCTCACAATGAATCTCTGTTACAATGTTTAGGGCACCAACCCAAGGAGATACAACCCCTGACTTGTTTATGGGCTACAACCCAAAGGAGATACAACCCCTAATTTAGGGCACCAACCCAAGGAGCATGAACCCCTAACTGATTTATGGGCTACAACCCAAAGTAGCTACAACCCCTGCACCGAGCTACAACTCAGTGATCTCAATGATATCTTCAAATAAAAAATTAATAATGTTGTTACAAGCGAATCTTGTAAACATTTCATATACCTCACTATGTCAATGAGACACCTTCCCTACTACATTGGCTCACTCTTCTGGTGCTCTTGTCTGCTGTTGTATTGCCAGTAAACTCTATCAGTTCACCTCTACTCTCCTTCTGCTCTATTGGATCTTCTTCTCACTCCTTTGTTCTTCAGTCATCTCAACTATCTTCCTACCGGTACAAGCTCCTACCGGTTATTTCTTTAGATGCACTCAAGTTGCTATACCATTTGCTCAGACCATATCGGTTGACCCTCTGTTAAACCCTATCACTATTTTAGCCTTCACTCCCTTAGTCACTGCTATTCTTAGTTATTTTATCTTTGACTGATCTAGCTCTCTCATGCAACACTCAAACACTTTGCAGCACCTCTATGCTCTTTCATTTAGAAACACTTGACAATATATTTGGCCTACATATTTATAGCCTAGTTTTCCCACCAAAAGTCTATTCAAATTCTAGGTGGTTAGGGTTTCCTCATCGACATCGAGGCAAACCAAATCCAATCATATCTTATTTGATCAGATCTCCCAGACATCTATCTGCACATCACCGCCATTAACATGCCTTAAAAAAAGCATTTACTATGTTTAGCAAACATGAACAGTCGGTCGGTGAGACACAAGATCAATCACCATTAATGGTTCTCAGATTTCATCATCAACCACATCCTGTACCTAGATGTTCTACCTCAATCACCTCAATTTGACCTTCCTCGAGTCACACACCTTTGCCATGGCTCTACAACATGCCCCATGATTTATGGGGTCTTCCATTAATATCGACCAACTCTGCAACAACCTTGTCGATGCACATCTCATCCATCATTGCATGCGTGTCTGCCACCTTGACTCCACATGGCAGCTTTGTCGATATCCACCTCAACACAATGCTCATGTCGGTTCAGTCTTAGTCACCGACCATACACATAACCGATACATCCATACTGGTTCACTAACCCTACCGGCACAAATCACCTTGCTAGTTATCCTTCCTACCAATGTTTTCAGGGTCTTGCTGGTATATCATGTTTTCCTAGTCATCAAACATGTCGGACCTCAGCAACTAACATGAGTAACTCATCATATTGTTCCTTCATCAATGACGGCCTTTTCACTTCTGCTAATTTTGTTCACTCTATTGCATACCGGTGATCACCTCTATGACTACATGTCATCATCCTCCAACGCTCTGCACCTATGGCAACACAACACATCATTTGTGTAATGGTAACTTCATGATTGCAACTGCAGACCTTATCTTCTCTTGACTGGGTCTCTTCTCTATTGGTTTTCCAAGATGGCAAAAATTCAACTCTCCTTCTCTGTTCTAGTAGCACACCTTTTCCTCACACACCGATTTGATGTGGGCACATTCATTGTCAGACATCTCTTATGCGGTGGGAGTCCTGTTGTTCAGCAACCACACAACATACATGTGACTTGTACAACCTTCTCCTCTTGTGTTGATGTGATTTAGGTAGCATTCTACCTCTTCATCACAAACAACAACTCAATCACCTAGCTCATCCTTCTTATTCATGGTCATGAGCTTGCCAGTTGACAACTGCTCACTGTCAACACAACTCTTACCAGTTGACATCTTTTCCTTATCGATGATAGACGATACCGGTAACCTATTCATTTCATCCACACAAGTCAAACACTCACTTGTGTACTGGTGACTCCAGTGGTCATTCCTTTGAATGACATTCTCTTCTTTACCTTACCAGTAACCTGCAACACAAGGTGATATCAAACATGTACTCTTCCCTAATAGTGTTGCACATACATCTCTCATACCGGTCGTCATCCCATATCGGTTATCAACAATGATAGCAGTAGCCACAATCTATTATACCAGTTGTATTCTTCTAAACCTGTTGACATCAATGACAACACAATGCCAACAATCTCCCCCTTTGGCATTGATGTCAACTCATGTAGTATCCGACATACTACATAGTCTTTCTCCTCTGTTGTATGATCCAATGGATTCTCACTCATGTAGTATGTGGTATACTACAAAATCTTTCTCCCCCTTTGATAACAATGGCAAAGGGCACTGTCGAGATATCATTCCTCCTTGTATTTATCGGTCACTGATAGAATTATTTATCCCCCTTTTTCTTCATTGGATGCATCTCCTCCTTTGATACCACTTGTTACATCTTCTCAAGTCATGACACTTGCGATGGAGGACTCAACCAACTGACATCAATCGAGTATGCAAATTTGATACTATTTTTAAAAGTACTCAATTTTAGAAGGATGTGTTAGTGAATACTACTCACCTGCCGGTCAAACTGCATCACTTCTCATTTGATCCAAATTTCTTTAGAATCAAATGTGATTGTACTATGAATACAACCAACCAAATGATAGGTAGATACCCATAATCATGAAATTCTCCTAGGTATTCCTATTGCAATTTCCAACATTTGTAGTTTGGGCATTCAATGCACTTACACTTACAAGTTCAAGCATACCGTCTCTTCATCATTAGTACTTGAACTCCCCTTGAGCCATACATCTCAGGTCCTTAATGCCTGTCAGGTTCAGTACCGGGGCACCAATCATCTCTATCTATCGGTTGAGTTGTGCAACTATAATCATCTGATGATCTTTCAGCTCCATTTTTTCACCACAGCCTATGACATGATCCTAGATGTACACAATGCCATACAATGCCATCATCAAGTCATAGATCAAACTGGTTAACTCAAAAACATGCATACTTACATGATCAACAACTGGGACATCATATGTATTTTACGCCTTTTCCAATACCACTTGAGACATAAACTCCACATTCCATGCTACCAAGGCTATTTCAATGATCTCCAACCTCATTGTCTTACATAACCTGCAAGTACCTGTTAGCATTCATGCTGGTAACATCCTGCACATACCATTTTCTTGTACTGGTCCATCATCACTACTAGAGCACCTTCGTGTGACTCCTGACATTTTGTGTCACTTTGCACCTAATTCCAATTGTTAATCTCCATCCATTGACACATGCAATAGAGATCCAACTTTCATATGTAGGTGTGTAGTCAAGGCAGCCTCTGCACACACTTATCATCTCATATCCATCCATCATACCATAAACACCTTGTTCTTCCAAGTATCCTTCTTCACTGAGAGGGTGATTGATCTAGTTCAATATACTACTCCCCTTAAGGTCCTGCATCTCCTTTAGGCCTTAGGAGATATCACCTATGCATTGAAATGCATAGTGTTGGTCCATGGTCTTCTTCCTCCATACCTACTTGGTCTCAATCTTCTTCCCATTTTCAGGCTTGGGAGCAAGTCTTGCCACTTTTTGTTGATGGGTCCTTTCATTTATGGATTTTGCATCACAACCAAAAGTAGTGCTATAGTAGCACACATCATCCATCCCAACTTCATGATTTGGGAATCTCTTAGTATACAGGTTTGACCACCTTCTCCTGGGCATGTTGTTGTGACTAGCAATTGAAACTGATGGACCTCTTGCTCCTGTAGGGACATTTCTCCTTTGGTTCCATGCAGGTCTCTAACTTCCATATGCTCTGCATCCACCTTTTTGTAGAGAAATGTTGCTATAATGGCCTCCATGTGATTGCAAGTTTCTCTTCCTGCATTCAAACTTTCTATGGCCAAATCCATTGCAGTTATAACATACAACATTTGCATTATTACGGATGACAAATAGATTCTTTCTTGCATAACTAGGAGAGGGAACATGCATGTATCTACTCGTGTATACATTTTTCTCATATGCATGATGTCTATGAGATCCTATATTATTCGTTCTAGATCTATTTCTATAGTCCTCTGCCCTATGACCATAAGCATTACATACAAAGCAATAACCAATAAATGATGGCCTATGATTTATAAATTTCTTATGCCATGCATAAGGAGATCTTATTGGTTTAGCATCTCCATTTATGCTTCTTTGAGAATGGATCCATGGTTTTCTATTTTGTGTAGCTCTTCCATCTGATCTCTTCTTCGCCCACACTTGCTTTTTCCTGTGAGAAGTTGCATTCCTTTGACCTCTTCCTGTAGGAGGTCCTCTTTGTTGTTTTCTCATGTTCCTGCTTTCGGTGAAGCTGTGGTGCAGGAGCACCTAACACAAAGGAACAAAAGGAGTCTATAAGAGGATTAAAATAAATTTATAAGTATATTCAATTTCATTTTCATTTTTAATGTCATTTTGAGTCAATATGAATCAATATGTAAGGCTAAAAGAGGCCATTGTAATGAGTTGTCCAAGTCGTTGTAATAAGGTCTTGAATTAGCCATTTGGTAAAATTTGTATAAAATAACCTTTGAGGGATAAAATGGTGACAAAAATACATTATTATTCCATCCTAATATTGTTTGAAGGCTCTTTTGAAGTTTTAAAGTCATTTGAGTCAAAAGTTGTGAAAGTTGTAAAATGCAACTTTTCAAAAGTTGTAAAAAGACCAAAATGGAAAATTGTATGGTCATAAAAGGAAGTTGGGTAGTTGTAACTTCCATGTGAAGATTAAAAGGCTATAAAAACCTTTTTAATGGTTGTTCATAAGAGTATGTAAAAAAATGGAGAAGGTATTGAAAAGCATTGGAAACATTTTGGTATCAAATTTTCATTGTTTTCAATCTCTTGTTTTGTGGTCTTGAAAGTTTTTCCTCTTGTTTCCAGGCTGGGTACGACCATGTACAGCCTAAAAAAAAGTGTATTTCTACAATTATAGTGTAGTATATTGAATCATACTTCCATTTCTTTTTGTTTTAGTTGATTTCATTTAGTTTTGAGAAAGTTATGAGTGTTTTGGTGAAAACCATTTGGAACTACCAAAACCCTGATTCACGGAGACCAGTTTTGGAAACATCATCATAACTTTTAACCGTTGAATCTTTCTATAACTTGGTGAAACATTCTATAACTAGCATTTCTATAATGTGACCGGAGATATTTTCTAGTGATAAATATTGTAAGAGTTATTAATGACTGTTCATGACTGTAATTTCATGACTGAAATAGAGTAAATTTCATAGTTGAGAAAATTCTTGGTTTTCATTTGCAAGAGATGAATAGATGAAGGGTTTAAATGATTCATATAAATAATTCATATTTAATGCATAATATATGGATCTAAAATCATGATGGATTGATATTTATGGAGAAGATTTGATAAAGGTTATTGGATTGACGATTTTGTTCGCAAATATATGACAATGCCTCTAACATGTTGGAAGATCTGTATTGATAATTGAACTTCATTAATGATTTGAGGTTCTTGGTTGGATTTTCATGATGCTCTGCATCAAATTGATATCAAAGCTCAGCAAAAGGTTTGGGCTAAGCAAGTGATTGGTATTTTGGTTTGCTAATGGTTGTGGTTGCAGATGTATATCCACTAGCTGCAAGTAGGTAGACATGAAGGTCTGTCAAAGGGGCCATACGAGATGGTCCAGGGCCTAAGAAGGAGGTCAAGTTGATTTCCAAGTGACTAGGGAGACAGGAAAAGAGGAGAACTCATAGGTGAGGCAAGGAAAGTAGTTGGTGAGTTTGGTGTAGCATTGAGGGTGGACTTATGTTTGGAGCAACATATTGAGGAGCAGCCAACATACACTCCATTGGAAGGAGTCGCATGAAGATTTATTTAAGGGAGATAGCAACAACATATAGATAATGAAAAAAAGAATGAATAGGCATGAAGAGACAGAGATTAATGAAGACAAAGGTGAAGATCTCACTCAAAATTTTCTTGTAGGTTATTTTCATCCATGTTTCCAAGGGACTTGGAAACTTTTCAAAGTTGGGAGTATGGTGCAGGAGCACCTAACACAAAGGCACAAAAGAAGTCTATAAGAGGATAAAAATCAATTCATAAGTATATTCAATTACATTTTCATTTGTAATGTCATTTTGAGTCAATATGAATCAATATGTAAGGCAAAAGAGCCCATTGTAATGAGTTGTCCAAGTTGTCCTAATAAGGTCTTGAATTAGTCAATTTGGTAAAATTTGTATAAAATAACCTTTGAGGGGTAAAATGGTGACAAAAATACATTATTATTCCATCCTAATATGTCTTGAAGGTTTAAAGTCATTTGAGTCAAAAGTTGTAAATGTTGTAAAATGCAACTTTTCAAAAGTTGTAAAAAGACCAAAATGGGAAGTTGTATGGTGATAAGAGGAAGTTGGGTAGTTGTAACTTCCATGTGAAGATGAAAAGTCTATAAAAACCTCTGTAATGGTCATTAATAAGAGTATGTAAAAAATTGGATAAGGAATTCAAAAGCATTGGAAACATTTTGGTATCAAATTTTCATTGTTTTCAATCTCTTGTTTTGTGGTCTTGAAAGTTTTTCCTCTTGTTTCCAGGCTTGATAGAGCCATGTACAACCTGGAAAAAAGTTTATTCCTACAATGATAGTGTATTATATTGAATTACCCAAAACCCTGATTCACAGAGACCAATTTTTGAAAAATCATAACTTTGGATTTAACTGTTGGATCTTTCTATAACTTGGAGAAAAGTTCTATAACTATCATTTCTACAGTCTGACTAGAGAGATATACCTAGTGATTAATATTATAAGAGTTATTAATGACTGTTCATGACTGTAATTTCATGACCAGAATAGAGTAAATTTCATAGTTTGGAAAAATTCTTGGTTTTCATTTGCAAGAAATGAATAGATGAAGGATTTAAATGATTCATATTTAATGCATAATGTATGGATCTACAATCATGATTTATTTCTATCTATGGAGAATATTTTATAATGGTTATTTGATTCATGATTTTGTTGGGAAATATATGACAATGCCTTTAACATGTTGGAAGATTTGTGTTGATAATTGAACTTCATGAATGATTTGATGTTCTTGGTTTGATTCTCATGATGCTATGCATCAAGATGTCTTCTCCCATATTCTCTTTTCCTTTGGGATCTTCATTATTCTTTCTTGCAACACTGGTCTTTAATCTTGTCTGCAAGTCTTCATCGGTTGTATTTAGGTCAACCTTCTTCCGAGGAGCATTTCTAACTGTGAAGGTTTGTCCCTTGTTTTCTCCATTTGAGGAGACAAACAAAATGTCATTGTGAGGCACATTCTTGTTGGTGGAGCATTCACCAGAACCATTTCCTAAACCTTCAGTGTCCTTGCTATGCTTTTGCTTCTTTAACATTTTGTCCAAGGCATCACTGTTGCCATCAAACCAAATTCTTACCTTGAGCTCATCCTGACACTTCTCAGGGTCATTTCAGAGAATCTCTGTTTCTCCAAGCAGCTACAGATATTATTTATCTTTAACTTCTAGCACAGAATCTAGATCTTCACATCGGCACTCCTTGGTGCCTTCTTCTTGAGACTTCAACTCTAAGATGCATTTCTTAGATTCTTCAAGACATTTTGTCAGCTAGTTTTGCTCCACTATAGCAGCATTCTTGAATATCTTGTATTACTTTCTTACTTTGTTGAGTTCTTCAAGTGCATTTACAAGCTCTCCTTCAAGATCAACTTCTGCTTCCTATTCTTCTTCACTATCAAATAGATCTTGCTGGCTAGATCTATCTGTCGTATCTCTTTCTTCTTCATCTTTTTCGTTATCAATTCCAAATACATCATACCGATGGGATCTATCTTCCTTAACCTCTTTTGATGTGTGATTCTTAATATCTGTCTCATGGGCCATGAAGAGACGAGTCTCCTCATTACTATTACTACTGCAGCAATCTGATCTACCTCTTTCATATGTGCATGTGTCTGATGTATTATTCTTCTCACTCTCACAAATTGATCCAGTGGTGTAGGGTTCATTTCCATACATCTTCTTCAGTCTATCCCATAAACTCTTTGCCGATCTACATTTATCCACCTATGAAGAAACATCACATGTGAGCCTACTGAATGTAGCCTTCATGGCTTCTTCATTGCACATGCATCTTATTTCTTCTTCAGAGCCCGTGGGAGGACAAAAATTCCTAGGGAGACCATTGAAAACAAACATCCATACATCAAACCCGAGAGAGGACAAGTAGACTTCCAGTCTACAACTCCAAATATAATAGTTTGAACCATCAAAAATTGGAGCTGGGATTGACACTAAACAAACCATTGTGTACTTAAGCTAGAATCTACCCAAGTGAGAGACAACTTGATAAACATGGAACCTAAGCTCTGATACCAATTGTTAGACACAATACACCACTGAGAGGGGGGTGAATCAGTGGTTCTCAGACATTTCCCTTTAGCTATCCCTATGAAAGTATACTGATTATCAATTCTACCTGAATGCAGACTTACCAGTTAGTGAGGAGACTAAACACAAATGCATTTACACAAAGGGACCACACATAACACCAATATATACTAGGAAAACTCAAGATGGGAAAAACCTCGGTGAGCAATGCTTTTGGAGACTACTACTCCAATCCTTCCTCACAATTAATCTCTGTTACAATATTTAGGGCACCAACCCAAGGAGATACAACCCCTGACTTGTTTATGGGCTACAACCCAAATGAGGTACAATGCCTGATTTAGGGCACCAACCCAAGGAGCACCAACCCCTAACTGATTTATGGGCTACAACCCAAAGGAGCTACAATCCTTGCACCAAGCTACAACTCAGTGATCTCAATGGTATCTTTATATACAAAATTAATAATGTTGTTACAAGTGAATCTTGTAACCATTTCATATACCTCACTTTGTCGATGAGATACCTTCCCTACTACACTAACTCTCTCTTCTGCTGCTCTTGTGTGTTGCTACATTGCCAATAAACTATATCGGTTCACCTCTACTCTCTTTCCACTCTACTGGATCTCCTCCTCACTTCTTTGTTCTTCAGTCCTCTCAACTGTGTTCCTGCCAGTACAAGATTCTACTAGTTATCTCTTCAGATGCACTCAAGTTGCTATACTGGTTGTGCAGACCATACTGGTTAACCCTCTGTTAAAACCTATCACTAATTTAGCCTTCACTCTCTCAGTCACTGCTATCCTTAGCTATTTTCTCTCTAACTGATCTAGCTTTCTCATGCAACACTCAAACACTTCGCCACACCTCTATGCTCTTTCATTCAGCAACACTTAACAATATATTTGGCCTACATATTTATAGCTTGGTTTTTCGGCCAAAAGCTTATTCAAATTCTAGGTGGTTAGAGTTTCATCATCGACATCGAGGAAAACCAAATCCAATTGGATCTTATCCGATCAGACCTCCTAGACAACTATCTACATATCACTGCCATTAGCATGCCTTGAAAAACATGTTTTCTATGTTTAGCAAACACAGACAGTCAGTCAACAAGACACAAGATCAATCACCATTAATGGTTCTCAGATTTCATCATCAACCACATCCTGCACCTAGACACTCTATCTTGATCACCTCAATTCAACCTTCCTCAAGTCACACACCTCTGCCATGCCTCTGCAAGATGCCCCATGATTTATGTGGTCTACCATTAATATCAACCAACTCTACAACAACCTCATCGATTCACATCTCATCTACTACTGCATGTGTTTCTGCCACCTTGACTCCACGTGGCACCTTTATCGATATCCACCTCAACACACTATTCATGTTGGTTCAATCTTATTCACCGACCACACACATAACTGGTACATCCATACCGGTTCGCTAACCCTACCAACACAAATCACCTTGCCATTTATCCTTCATGTCGATTTCTTTAGGGTCCTATCAATATATCATGTTTGCCTAGTCATCAAACATGTCAGTCCTTAGTAGCTAACATGAGTAACTCATCATGTTGTTCCTTCATCAATGAGGGTTTTTTCACTTCTACTAATTTTTTTCACTTTGCTGCATACCAATGATCACCTAGATGACTCCATGTCATCATCGTCCAACGCTCTGCACCTGTGGCAACACAACACATCATCTGCATAATGGTAACTTCATGATGACAACTACAGACCTCATCTTCTCTTGACTGGGTCTCTTCTCTATTGGTTTGCCAAGATGGAAAACTCATCAATTCAACTCTCCTTCTCTGTCCCAGTAGCACACCTTGTCCTCACACACTGATCTGGTGTGGGTACATTCTTTGTCAGTCATCTCTTATCCGGTGGGATTCCTGTTGTTCAGCAACCACACATCATACCTGTGACCTGTACAACCTTCTCCTCCTATGTTGATGTGATTTAGGTAGCATTCAGCGTCTTCATCACAAACAACAACTCAATCACCTTGCCCATTCTGCTTGTTCACGCTCATGAGCTTGCCAGTTGGTAACTGCTCACCATCAACACAACTCTTAAGAGTTGACATCTTTTCCTTGCCAATGATAGACAATACCGACAACCTATTCATTTCATCCACACAAGTCAAACACTCACTTGTGTACTGGTGACTCCAGTGGCCATTCTTTTGAATGACATTCTCTTCTTTACCTTAGCGGTGTCCTGCAACACAAGGTGATGTCAATGATATCTCAATGTGTACTCTTCCCTAATAGTGTTGCACATACATCTCTCATACCGATCGTCATCCCATACAGGTTATCAACAATGATAGTAGTAGCAACAATCTATTATACCAGTTGTATTCTTCTAAACTGGTTGACATCAATGACAACACAATGCCAACAATCTCCCCCTTTGGCATTGATGTCAACTCATGTAGTATCCGACATACTACATAGTCTTTCTCCCCTATTGTATGATCCAATGGATTCTCACTCATGTAGTATGTGGTATACTATAAAATCTTTATCCCCCTTTGACAACAATGGCAAAGGGCACTG
This sequence comes from Cryptomeria japonica, assembly GCF_030272615.1. NCBI lineage: Eukaryota > Viridiplantae > Streptophyta > Pinopsida > Cupressales > Cupressaceae > Cryptomeria > Cryptomeria japonica. Next base: position 282,971,863 of record NC_081414.1, on the reverse strand, counting down.
TCGGGATATCATTCCTCCTTGTATTTATCGGTCACTAACAGAATTCTTTCTCCCCCTTTTTCTTCATTGGATGCATCTCCTCCTTTGATACCACTTGTTACATCTTCTCAAGTCACGACACTTGGGATGGAGGACTCAACCAACTGACATCAATTGAGAATGCAAATTTGATACTATTTGTTAAAGTACTCAATTTCAGAAGGATGTGTTAGTGAATACTACTCACCTATCGGTCAAACTGCATCACTTCTCATTTGATCCAAATTTCTTTAGAATCAAATGTGATTGTACTATGAATAAAACCAACCAAATGACAGGTAGATACCCATAACCATGAAATTCTCCTGGGTATTCCTATTGCAATTTCCAACATCTGTAGTTTGGGCATTCAGTACACTTACACTTACAAGTTCAAGCATACCAGCTCTGCATCATTAGCACTTGAACTCCCCTTGAGTCATACATCTCAGGTCCTTTATGCCTGTCAAGTTCAGTACCGGGGCACCAATCACCTCCATATACCGGTTGAGCTGTGCAACTATAATCATCTGATGATCTTTCAGCTCCATTATTTCACCACAGCCTATGACATGATCCTGGATGTACACAATGCCATACAATGGCATCATCAAGTCATAGATCAAACTGGTTAACTCAAAAGCATGCATACCTGCATGATCAACAACTAGGATATCATATGTCTTTTAGGTCTTTTCCAATACCAATTGATACATAAACTCCACATTCCATGCTACCGAGGCTATTGCAATGATCTCCAACCTCATATTCTTACATAACCTGCACGTACCTATTAGCATTCATGCTGGTAACATCCTACACATATCGATTTCCTATACCGGTCCATCATCATTACCAGAGCACCTTCATGTGACTCCTGACATTTTGTGTCACTTTGCACCTGATTCCAATTGTTAATCTCCATCCATTGACACATGCAATAGTGATCCAACTTTCATTTGTAGGTGTGTAGTCAAGGCAGCCTCTACACACACTTATCATCTCATATCCATGCATCATACTATAAAAACCTTGTTCTTCTAAGTATCCTTCTTCACTAAGGGGGTGACTGATTTAGTTCAATATACTACTCCCCCTGAGGTCCCCAATCTCCTTTAGGCCTTAGGAGATATCACATGTGCATTGAATGCATAGTGTCGGTCCATGGTCTTCTTCCTCCATACCTACTTGGTCTCAATCTTCTTCCCATTTTCAGGCTTGGGAGCAGGTCTTAGCACTTTTTGTTGATGGGTCCTTTCATTTATGGATTTTACATCACAACCAGAAGTAGTGCTATAGTAGCACACATCATCCATCCCAACTTCATGATTTGGGAATCTCTTAGTATACAGGTTTGACCACCTTCTCCTGGGCATGTTGTTGTGACTAGCAATCGAAATCGATGGACCTCTTGCTCCTGTAGGGACATTTCTCCTTTGGTTCCATGCAGGTCTCTAACTTCCATATGCTCTGTATCCACCTTTTTGCAGAGAAACGTTGCTATAATGGCCTCCATGTGATTGCAAGTTCCTCTTCCTACATTCAAACTTTCTATGGCCAAATCCATTGCAGTTATAACATACAACATTTGCATTATTAGGGACAACAAATAGATTCTTTCTTGCATAACCAAGAGAGGGAACATGTATGTATCTACTCATGGATACATTTTTCTCATATGCATGATGTCTATGAGATCCTATATTATTAATTCTAGATCTATTTCTATAGTCCTCTGCGCTATGGCCATAAGCATTACATACAAAGCAATAACCAATAAATGATGGCCTATAATTTATAAATTTATTCTGCCATGCATGAGGAGATCTTATTGGTTTAGCATCTCCATTTATGCTTCTTTGAGAATGGATCCTTGGTTGTCCATTCTATGTAGCTCTTCCATCTAATCTCTTCTTCACCCACACTTGCTTTATCCTGTGAGCAGTTGCATTCCTTTGACCTCTGCCTGTAGGAGGTCCTCTTTATTGTTTTCTCATGTTCTTGCTTCCGGTGAAGCTGTGGTGTAGGAGCACCTAACACAAAGGAACAAAAGGAGTCTATAAGAGGATAAAAATCAATTTACAAGTATATTCAATTACATTTTCATTTTTAATGTCATTTTGAGTCAATATGAATCAATATGTAAGGCTAAAAGAGCCCATTGTAATGAGTTGTCCAAGTTGTTCTAATAAGGTCTTGAATTAGTCATTTGGTAAAATTTGTATAAAATAACCTTTGAGGGGTAAAATGGTGACAAAAATACATTATTATTCCATCCTAATATTGTTTGAAGGCTCTTTTGAAGTTTTAAAGTCATTTGAGTCAAAAGTTGTGAAAGTTGTAAAATGCAACTTTTCAAAAGTTGTAAAAAGACCAAAATGGGAAATTGTATGGTCATAAGAGGAAGTTGGGTAGTTGTAAATTCCATGTGAAGATGAAAAAGCTATAAAAACCTCTGTAATGGTTTTTCATAAGAGTATGTAAAAAAATGGAGAAGGAATTGAAAAGCATTGGAAACATTTTGGTATCAAATTTTCATTGTTTTCAATCTCTTGTTTTGTGGTCTTGAAAGTTTTTCCTCTTGTTTCCAGGCTGGGTACGACCATGTACAGCCTAAAAAAAAGTGTATTTCTACAATTATAGTGTAGTATATTGAATCATACTTCCATTTCTTTTTGTTTTAGTTGATTTCATTTAGTTTTGAGAAAGTTATGAGTGTTTTGGTGAAAACCATTTGGAACTACCAAAACCCTAATTCACGGAGACCAGTTTTGGAAACATCATCATAAATTTTAAACGTTGGATCTTTCTATAACTTGGTGAAACATTCTATAACTAGCATTTCTATAATCTAATCAGAGAGATTTTCCTAGTGATTAATATTGTAAAAGTTATTAATGACTGTTCATGACTGTAATTTCATGACCAAAATAGAGTAAATTTCATAGTTTGGGAAAATTCTTGGTTTTCATTTGCAAGAAATGAATAGATGAAGGGTTTAAATGATTCATATTTAATGCATAATATATGGATCTACAATCATGATGGATTGATATCTATGGAGAAGATTTGATAATGGTTATTGGATTGATGATTTTGTTGGCAAATATATGACAATGCCTCTAACATGTTGGAAGATTTGTGTTGATAATTGAAATTCACGAATGCTTTGAGGTTCTTGGTTGGATTTTCATGATGCTCTGCATCAAATTGGTATTAGAGCTCAACAAAAGGTCTGGGCTGAGCAAGTGATTGGTATTTTGGTTTGCTAATGGTTGTAGTTGCAGATGTATATCCACTAGCTGCAAGTAGGCAGACATGAAGGTCTGTCAAAGGGGCCATACGAGATGGTCCAAGGCCTAAGAAGGAGGTCCAGTTGATTTCCAAGAGACTAGGGAGATAGGAAAATAGGAGAACTCCTAGGTGAGGCAAGGAAAGTAGTTGGTGAGTTTGGTGGAGCATTGAGGGTGGACTTATGTTTGGAGCAACATCTTGAGGAGCAGCTAGCATACACTCCATTGGAAGGAGTCATAGGAAGATTTCTTGAAGGGAGATTGCAACAACATATAGGTAATGAAAAAAAGAATGAATAGGCATAAAGAGACAAAGATTAATAAAGACAAAGGTGTAGATCTCACTCAAAATTTTCTTGCAGGTTATTTTCATCCATGTTTCCAAGGGACTTGGAAACTTTTCAAAGTTGGGAGTATGGTGCAGGAGCACCTAACACAAAGGCACAAAAGGAGTTTATAAGAGGATAAAAATCAATTAATAAGTATATTCAATTACATTTTCATTTGCAATGTCATTTTGAGTCAATATGAATCAATATGTAAGGCAAAAGAGCCCATTGTAATGAGTTGTCCAAGTTGTCCTAATAAGGTCTTGAATTAGTCATTTGGTAAAATTTATATAAAATAACCTTTGAGGGGTAAAATGGTGACAAAAATACATTATTATTCCATCCTAATATGTTTTGAAGGTTATTTTGAAGGTTTAAAGTCATTTGAGTCAAAAGTTATAAAAATTGTAAAATGCAACTTTTCAAAAGTTGTAAAAAGACCGAAATGGGAAGTTGTATGGTGATAAGAGGAAGTTGGGTAGTTGTAACTTCCATGTGAAGATGAAAAGTCTATAAAAACCTCTGTAATGGTCATTAATAAGAGTATGTAAAAAATTGGAGAAGAAATTCAAAAGCATTGGGAACATTTTGGTATCAAATTTTCATTGTTTTCAATCTCTTGTTTTGTGGTCTTGAAAGTTTTTCCTCTTGTTTCCAGGCCTGGTATGACCATGTAGAGCCTGGAAAAAAGTGTATTCCTATAATGATAGTGTATTATATTGAATCATACTTCCATTGTTTTTAGTTTGAGTTGATTTCATTCAGTTTTGAGAAAGTTATGAGTGTTTTGGTGAAAATCGTTTGGAATTACCCAAAACCTTGATTCACATAGACCAGTTTTGGAAAAATCATCATAACTTTGGATTTAAATGTTGGATCTTTCACTAAATTGGGTAGAAGTTCTGTAACTATAATTTCTACAATGTGACCAAAGAGATATACCTAGTGATTAATATTATAAGAGTTATTAATGATTGTTCATGACTGTAATTTCATGACCAAAATAGAGTAAATTTCATAGTTTGGGAAAATTATTGGTTTTCATATGCAAGAAATGAATAGATGAAGGGTTTAAATGATTCATATTTAATGCATAATATATGGATCTACAATCATGATGGATTTATATCTATGGAGAATATTTTATAATGGTTATTTGATTGATGATTTTGTTGGGAAATATATGACAATGCCTCTAACATGTTGGAAGATTTGTGTTGATAATTGAACTTCATGAATGATTTGAGGTTCTTGGTTGGATTTTCATGATGCTTTGCATCAAGATGTCTTCTCCCATATTCTCTTTTCCTTTGGGATCTTCATTATTCCTTCTTTCAACACTGGTCTTTAATCTTGTCTACAAGTCTTCATCGATTGTATTTAGGCCAACCTTCTTCCAAGGAGCATTTCTCACTGTGAAGGTCTGTCCCTTGTTTTCTCCATTTGAGGAGACAAACAAAATGTCATTGTGAGGCACATTCTTGCTGGTGGAGCATTCACCAGAACCATTTCCTAAACCTTTAGTGTCCTTGCTATGCTTTTGCTTCTTTAACATTTTGCCCAAGGCATCACTGCTGCCATCAAACCAGATTCTTACCTTGAGCTCATCCTTACACTTCTTAGGGTCATTTCAGAGAATCTCTGTTTCTCCAAGTAGCTGCGGATATTATTTATCTTTGAATTCTAGCACAGAATCTAGATCTTCACATCGGCACTCCTTGGTGCCTTCTTCTCGAGACTTCAACTCTAAGATGCATTTCTCAAATTCTTCAAGGCATTTTGTCAGCTGGTTTTGCTCCACTATAGAAACATTCTTGAATAGCTTGTATTCCTTTCTTACTTTGTTGAGTTCTTCAAGTGCATTTACAAGCTTTCCTTCAAGATCAACTTCTGCTTCCTATTCTTCTTCACTATCAAATAGATCTTGCTAGCTAGATCTATCTGTCGTATCTCCTTCTTCTTCATCTTTTTCATTATCACTTCCAAATACATCATACCAATGGGATCTATCTTCCTTAACCTCTTTTGATGTGTGATTCTTAATATCTGTCTCATGGGCCATGAAGAGACGAGTCTCCTCATTACTATTACTATTGTAGCAATCTGATCTACCTCTTTCATATGTGAATGTGTCTAATGTATTATTCTTCTCACTCTCACAAACTGATCCAGTGGTGCAAGGTTCATTTCCATAGAGCTTCTTTAGTCTATCCCATAAACTCTTTGTCGATATGCATTTATCCACCTGTGAAGAAACATCACATGTGAGCTCACTGAATATAGCCTTCATGACTTCTTCATTGCACATGCATCTTCTTTCTTCTTCAGAGCCCATGGGAGGACAAAAATTCCTAGGGAAACCATTGACAACAAACATCCATACATCAAACCCGAGAGAGGACAAGTAGACTTCCAGTCTACAACTCCAAATATAATAGTTTGAACCATCAAAAACTGGAGATGGGATTGACACTGAATAGACCATTGTGTCCTTAAGCCATAATCTACCCAAGTGAGAGACAACTTGATAAACATGGAACCTAAGCTCTGATACCAATTGTTAGACACAATACACCACTGAGAGGGGGGTGAATTAGTGGTTCTCAAACTTTTCCCTTTAGCTATCCCTATAAAAGTATACTGATTATCAGTTCTACCTTAATGCAGACTTACCAGTTAGTGAGGAGACTAAACACAAATGCATTCACACAAAGGGACATCACATAACACCAATAAATAGTAGGAAAACCCAAGATGGGAAAAACCTCGGTGAGCAATCCTTTTAAATACTACTGCTCCAATCTTGCCTCACAATTAATCTTTGTTACAATGTTTAGGGCACCAACCCAAGGAGATACAACCCCTGACTTGTTTATGGGCTACAACCCAAAGGAGTTACAACCCCTACACCAAGCTACAACTCAGTGATCTCAATAGTATCTTCAAATACAAAATTAATAATGTTGTTACAAGTGAATCTTGTAACCATTTCATAGACCTCACTTTGTTGATGCGATACCTTCCCTACTACACTGACTCTCTCTTCGGCTACTCTTGTGTGCTGCTATATTGTCGATAAACTCTATCAGTTCACCTCTACTCTCTTTCTTCTCTACTGGATCTCCTCCTCACTTCTTTGTTCTTCTGTCCTCCCAATTGTGTTCCCGCCAGTACAAGCTCCTACCAGTTATCTCTTCAGATGCACTGAAGTTGATATACCGGTTGCGCAAACCATACCGATTAACCCTTTGTTAAATCCTATCACCAGTTTAGCCTTCACTCTCTAAGTCACTGCTATCCTTAGCTATTTTCTCTCTAACTGATCTAGCTCTCTCATGCAACACTCAAACACTTCCCAACACCTCTATACTCTTTTATTCAGCAACACTTAACAATATCTTTGGCCTACATATTTATAGCCTGGTTTTCCCGCCAAAAGCCTATTCAAATTCTCCAATCAGATCTTATCGGATCAGATCTCCTAGACAACTATCTACACATCACTGCCATTAATGTGCCTTCAAAAACACATTTTCCATGTGTAACAAACACAAACAGTTGGTCGACAAGACACAAGATCAATCACCATTAATGGTTCTCAGATTTCATCATCAACCACATCCTACACCTAGACACTCTATCTCGATCACCTCAATTCAACCTTCCCCGAGTCACACACCTCTTCCATGCCTCTGCAACACGCCCCATGATTTATGGGGTCTACCATTAATATCAACCAACTCCGCAACAAACTCATCTAATCACATCTCATCTACTGCTCCATGCGTGTATGCCACCTTGACTCCACGTGGCACCTTTGTCGATATCCACCTCAACACACTACTCATGTTTGTTCAGTCTTAGTCACTGATCACACACATAACCGGTACATCCATACCAGTTCACTAACCCTACCGACACAAATCACCTTGCCATTTATCCTTCATGCCGATGTCTTCAGGGTCCTGTTGATATATCATGTTTGCCTAGTCATCAAACATGTCGGTCCTTAGCAGCTAACATGAGTAACTCATCATGTTGTTCCTTCATCAATGAGGGCCTTTTCACTTGTGCTAATTTTGTTCACTCTGCTGCATACAGGTGATCACCTAGATGACTCCATGTCATCATCCTCCAATGCTCTGCACCTGTGGCAACACAACACATCATCTGCATAATGGTAACTTCATGATTGCAACTGTAGACCTCATCTTCTCTTGACTGGGTCTCTTCTCTGTCGATTTGACAAGATGGAAAACTCATCAATTCAACTCTCCTTCTTTGTCCCAGTAGCTCCTCACACACTGATTTGGCGTGGGTACATTCATTGTCAGTCATTTCTTATCTGGTGGGAGTCTTGTTGTTCAACAACTACACATCATACCTGTGACCTGTACAACCTTCTCCTCCTGTGTTGATGTGATTTAGGTAGCATTCAGCCTCTTCATCACAAACAACATCTCAATCATCTTGCCCATCCTGCTTGTTCACGATCATGAGCTTGCCAGTTGGCAACTGCTCACTATCAACACAACTCTTATGACTTGACATCTTTTCCTTACCATTGATAGACAATACCGACAACCTATTCATTTCATCCACACAAGTCAAATACTCACTTGTCTACTGGTGACTCCAGTGGTCATTCCTTTGAATGACATTCTCTTCTTTACCTTAGCGGTGTCCCGCAACACAAGGTGATGTCAAGGATATCTCAATGTGTACTCTTCCCTAACAGTGTTGCAAATACGTCTCTCATACTGGTCATCATCCCATACCGGTTATCAACAATGATAGTTGTAGACACAAAAATGACCACATTCGTAAATGAACATTTAATGTTCATTTTATTCTCATTCCTCTATTTAGTTAAATCTAATTTATTTAAATCACTCACATTCATCTATTTGATTAAATAAATTATTCAATTTATTTATTTAAATTCACCTAAGCCTTTCATGTCATTTAATTGAATAAATCATTTTATTTAATTAAATCCCTTATCTCTCCTTTTAATTAAATTTATATTTAATTTAATTATTCACTCTAAATAAATAAATCTAATTTATTTATATCCTCCACTTACAACCACAATTAAAATAAAGTAATTTATTTTAATTAAATTATATTTTCCCCGCCCACTTGCAAAAGCCTACATCTCCCACTTGTCTCTTAAAACCCCTTTCTAAATTCTTCTAGAACCCATCTAATCCTAATCAATTAGCCTAAACCTTTCAATTATCCCTTTCCCCTAAATTTGAGGATGTCACTTCTCAAATTTGGAGTAGAGTCTTTGAAAGGCATTAAAGCCTTTATGCCTTCAACAAGCTAACTTGTTGAATACCACCAAATTTGGAAGGACTCTTACAAATTTGTCCCCAAAGTCTTCCAAACCATTAATGGTTAAATGACCCTTTGTGGCATGGTTAGAGACTTTTTTCCTAACTCAACCCTCATCTAACCATAGGGTCTCATCAAGCATTCATTTCTTTGACCATGGTTATTCCTTTAACCCTTGCACAAGAGTTTATCCTTTGGGTAAAAGCTTTATCCAATGGGTAATCTCAACCTAACCTTAACCCTTACCTCCTAAGGTAACCATGAGGTCTTCTCAAGCATTTAATGCTTCTTACATCTCCTCTCAAGCAGTCTTATGTTTATGATTGTCACCATTTCATTGGTGAGAATTGTAAACATGGATTGATAACTTTCAATCCTAACCCTTGATAAGCTCATCCAATCTTGACCATCCATTGCCTTATTTTTCCTATAAATAGATCCCTCATTTCCTCATTCTAATCATCCAAGTCTTTAGCATCACACTTATACTCATTTTTAGCAAGCATTTAATCTCTCTTTGAAATAGAAATAATCTAATAAACATTTTAGAAGCTTTTCTATCATCAGAGTTAATCATATAAACTAGTATATCATATTAGGATAGTCTTTTACTAATCTTTTCATCTTATCATCACTAGTTTAATTCATATTTGTTAAAATTAGGCATAGATAGGATTGCATTCATATTAAGATTGATCAAAAGCATCCCTCATTCTCATGATTGTCATCCCCAAGTCACTCTGCTCAGTGATCTAAGAGAAAAGGCATTGGCTTGAGGGGTCTTGTGAGATAGAGAACAATGGAACACCCCTTGGGAAGTTGGGATATTACTTATAGCTCCATAACTTGCACCAAGAGTCCCATTGGTGTGTGGGCAAGTCATTGAATTATGTAATTTCCATTTCATTGCACCGCTTTTTCCACATACATTTTTGGCGCCCACCGTGGGGCATAACCCCATTTATCAAATCATTTTTTGTGTAGGACTAACTCTGCAAGTACGCGGGAAACTAGAATCAGCATGTAGCGAGCATGATCTAGCGCATCTGGTCGATACTTGAGCGCATCTGATTGACTGTTTAGCGCGTTGAAACCACCTCTTAGCACGTCAAAACCTAACTTTAGTGCATAACCATTTTACTATTTCCTGTAGGTTTCAGCGCCTTAATTAAATAGTCTTGCACATCCAGACAAGAGTTTTGTGCGTCAAGCATCAGTGCCTTTCTGTAGTGCACCAAGTCCATTCTATACCGCATCACAGGCACAAGCAGAAAACAAATTTGTAACATAAGCTTAAAATAGACTTGTAGAAGTCCACAAAATAAAAAATTTTGCTAACTGGTTTTACTGCAGGTGACTAACGATTTATTTGCAGGGTGGAGAGTTTGTTTTACCAAAGTTAGGATTGAAGTAATTTAGTTTTGCTAACTTTGTTAAGTTAGTTAAGTTAAAATTTCTTCATTTTCTTGTTGGATAAAAATGAAATCACATTTCACTTTGGGGTACCTAAAAAGAACAACAACTAAACCATTTCTTGCTTTCTTAGGAGAAAAACACTTCAGTTTGGAAGCTTTAAAAAGAACAAGCAAACTTTACTTTAGACTACGGCCGCCCTATATATGGACTGATAGGCTCAAATATTTTTAAAAGAAAAAGAACCTCACCATCCTTTGGTGTCTAAAAGGATCCACTTTACTTTTGCAAGATAAAGAACCTCATTTGTCAAAAGTTTTTAAAGCCAACCAAAAGAGGGAAATTCTTTCCCTTTATCGATTTCTTTTTGTTGACCATAATTTTTATACTAGCTTAGAAAATCATTGATTTGAGAACTAAAATAAACACCATGCTTTTTTTTGGAGAAACATCTCCAAATAGACTTTAGTAAATCACTGTTTTGAAAGGATAAAAATAACCTTGTTTGCCTTGTCTTGAAAGTGGAAGGTATATGCTCTCCCCTTAATTGGGTGATCAGAAAGTCAAACCACTCTTACGCTTTTAGTATTTCAAGCAATAAATCATTTAGCAGGCATGCCCTCTCGAGGAGCTAAAAACACTTAAAGCCATTCTTTGGCCAATGAGAGGGGAATGACCTAAGTGGGAAACAACTTTGACGCCAAGTGTTCCAACCCACTATAATCAAAAGTGGAGGGTGACAAAAGTCCCTTTCAACAGTTTCACGCAGCGATTAGCCTTCCCCCAATATCTTTACGATACATAAATCCTTTGATCTAAAGGTTGGGAAGCATCCTGAGGGAGTTTATCACTAACGGTCGAACGAGAAGCCTGATTACGAACCTTAGCATTAGAAACTTTGAGCTGAGTCAGTATCCAGACATTGGCAATATCATAGTTCAAGGGTGGGAAAGAATCCGCCCCAAGATTACTCACCATATATCTCCCAAGATAGCTACTCAATTGTGAAGCAATTCACTTTGGGTTAATTTCTAGCAAAAGACAAAAAAAAAGGGCCCCCCTAGGGGGTGATAAGGTTGTTTGAGCTGACAGAGTATCGAGACTAGTGGGCTATGATGTTGTTGATGACCCTTGAATAAAGAGTCTGATTGAATTGCATTATCTGTATCCAAACCTGTTAAAACATTGGGGATTTGAATACATCCTCGCAGAATATACACTCTTTTTTTAGAATAGGAAAAATGGTTATCTTTTTTAGGCTGTGTTTGCATTTCATACTTCAGAAAATCATCCATAATAGTTGAGAAAAAGTTAAAAATCCTAGAAAAACCAACAAGTCAAAACAAACAGGGCAGTTTAGCGTGTAAAAGCAACCTTTTAGTGCATATGGAGAAAAACTTAGCACTTTGAAAGCATATTTTAGTGCATCCAAGCTTCAACATAGCACAAACATTTTGAAAACTAGTGCATAAACAACTTACACATTTGGCAGATAAAACTTAGCGCTTCTTAAGAACAGCTCAATGCTTTGGAGCAACAACTTAGGGCTTTGAGTTCAAAAGTTAGCGTGTAGGAAGAACATGTTAGCACATAACTTTCCAGACCCAGTCAAAACCAAACAATATGAGTTAGCGTATAGAAAAGGCAGCTTAGCGTGTCGAGATCATTCTCTAGCGCATTGGTAGCATTTGTTAGCACATATAGTCTATGGCTTAGCGCATAGTCAAAACTATGAAAAACAGAGAACAAACATAAAAAAAATTTGAAAAATTTTGCAAACAGTTTGGAAAGCCATTTTCACTTCTCACTCAACTTCATCAGGCAGAAATTCAAATCAAAGTGTCAGAATTATTTCAAACAAATCAAAATAAGATATTCTTAGAACAAAAGTTGTTGAGTCCAAAAACTAGCTGAAGGATAAAACACATTTTCCTATCAAAATCAGGTAACATCATCACATGCATCAAAAGGTCCTCCAATCAAATGGATTCTATCCTCAAAACATACTTGTTTCAAACTAAAGTTGTCAAATCGAGTTTCCATATCGGGAAAACTCTTATTCCATAACATTTGACGCACTTTGTCGTGAGAGGGCATCTAAACCTTCATTTGATAAAAGTAGACTTAAGTTTCCAAACAAATTATCTCAATCCAAAACAAATCAAAGGAAACCATTGATCACCTATGCATGACTAATCCTCATATTTTGCAAAGAAAAAGTATTCGTCATAACACAAGTTAAGGAAACAACAACCTAGTTCTCAGAAACTTGCTAAAAGGAATAGATTTCTATACATCAATAGCCAACTCTTCAAATCTCATCACACCTTTCTCCATCATATGCACTTATATCTTCAAAACAAGTCAAACGAATTTGACAAAGAGCCATTGAGAAGTAGAGCCTTTTGCCAAAAATCAGCATTCAACCAATGCCTAAATCGAGGAGGAAATATCAATCTAGCTTTCTTCCTAGAAGTTTGTATTGTTGGGAAAAATGGTGTCTCAATCTTGCATTTATGCGAGATTACTATTTATAGTAAGTTTTCATTTGAGCACGAAATGATGTGAAACTCTCCTTGAAGCTTCTGGTTGGCTAGATAAGCATTCCGGTAAAGTTGCATCGCAAGGTCACAGCTAGTTTTGAAGATATTAAAGTTTTCATCTTGGAGGGGTGCAATAAAATGTTTAAACTTAATTTTGGGGACTTTAGAGGCTCCGAAACGCCCTGAAAAGTTACCGTAACCGGCGAAGCCGGTTACGAGGTGATAGAGCACTTCGCGAGCTTTCCGGCGCTTCAAACGGTTCGTCAATCGGACACCCGGTTCTCAAGTTATGGCCTCCGGAAGTTTGTACTCCTGAAATAGGAAAAATAATTTGTATCGGATACATAAATGAGCTGTAAAAGGGAGCGACACATGTTGATGTGTGCTTTAACATGTCATAGGGCATCTAGAAGGGAGATAAGGTCGGCTACACCTTATTGGGTGGTTTTAGCCCATGGTTTTGTAATACCGTTTGACGGTTTCTTGTATTGTATCTCCTATTTATGAGGTGTGTGAGATAGAGGTTGTGTGTAAGAGTCTTATAGCTATTGAGTTGCCTCTGAATCTCTGATTAGTGGTACTCCTGCGAAGAGCTTGCTCTGCAAGTATGTTGTAATCTGTTTTGATTGCTGAATAAAATATTGAGCTGCTTTTGGAGTGTGGGGTTTTTCCCCCGAAAGGGTTTTCCCCACGTAAATCATTGTGTTGTGGTATGATTGCTACTATATCTATTTCTATTTTCTGTAACTGTTGTAATGATCTAAAAAAGTTTTGCATTACCCTCCTCTCAAGGTTAGTGTAGGAAGTTGTTTCCGCTACTTAACTTCCTTACAAGTGGTATCAGAGCCTGATCACCTTTGGTTTCAATTGTGGGCAGTTGGGTTTTTTGAACTAATCCAGATTTGAGTGGGAGCTTGTGCAGAAGACACTTTTTGATCTTGTTGAAGGAATATTCAGATGGCGAGTTCGTCAGGGAGAATAGAGGTGGAGAAATTTAATGGAAGTAATTTTGAGATGTGGAAGCTGAAGATGGAAGATCTGCTAATAGATCGAGATCTTTGGGATGTTGTTGATGCGAATGTCCAAAGGCCCTCAGATCCTACTGCGGCAGCTCAGTATGATGTTATGGACCGAAAAGCCAAGGGTCTAATCAGACTGTGCCTGGCAGACTCTGTTCTAATCAATGTCCATGAAGAGAACTCTGCAAAGAAGCTATGGACTAAGCTTGGTGAGATGTATCAAGTGAAATCTTTATTAAATCAAATTTTCTTAAGAAAGAAATTGTATTCCTTGAAGATGGAAGAGGGTGGACGAATTGCAGACCACCTGGAAGCATTCAATATGTTGGTGGCTCAATTAGTATCTGTCGGTGTTAAGATAGACGAGGAGGAGAAATGCCAGATCTTGCTTTGTTCTTTGCCTGATTCGTGGGATTCTCTTGTTATGGCTATCGGTAGTAATTCTGTTGTTTTGAAATCTGAAGACGTGGTGGGTGCCCTACTTGGTGAAGAGATGCGAAGGAAGGTATCCATCAGTTCAAAGGAAGCCCTAACCGTTCGTGGAAGACCTAAGGAGAAAGGCAAGAAGAATGAGAAGCGCGACAAGTCCAAATCCAAAGGGAGATCGAAATCTCCTGGAAAGTCCAAAGTCATTTGCTGGAATTGCGGTAAACCGGGTCACATCCGTAAGGACTGCAAAGAAGAAAAGAAGAAGAAGAAAAAGAAAAGGTTCGATTCTGATTCTGAGTCCGACAAGGAAGATGGCGATGCATTTATTGCGGCTTTGGCGACTCATGCAGGTAATGATGCCTGGCTAATTGACTCAGGTGCATCTTTTCATATGACTTCCAATAGAGATTGGTTTTCTGAATATGAAGGATTTAATGGAGGTAAGGTGTACTTGGGTGATGATTCACATCTAGACATTGTTGGTCGAGGTAAAGTTAGAATCAGGTTTTCTGATGGTAGAATAAAAAGGATTAATGGTGTGCTGCATATCCCTGGATTAAAACGAAACATGTTATCTGTGAGCAAACTGATAGATGCAGGTGTGCAGGTAGTCTTTTTTGAAGCAGGATGTAAGATGATTAAGGGTGCTATGGTAGTTGCTAGAGGTGTCAGGTTTGACACTTTGTATAAGCTTGAAGCATACACTATTGAGTGTAATAGCACTTCTGTAAAAAGTAAATCTGCGGATACTTCACTGGAAGATTTGAAGGTTTCACCTTCAGCAGATGGAAATGGTTTTTGGGTATCTAAGGGTGCTCTTTCGTCTGAAGCAAAGTTACCTGCAGAGAAGACTATGTTATGGCACCAGAGACTTGGCCACATTGGAGAAAAGGGTCTAAGGACCTTGAAAAATAAAAACCTTGTTGAAGGTTTGAATGACTGTAACCTTGACTTTGATTTCTGTGAGCATTGCATTTATGGAAAACAAAACCGCATTCAGTTTTACTCGATTTCTCATAAAACTTGTGGTGTTTTGGATCTTATCCATTCTGATGTGTTTGGTCCAGTAGATGTCTCTTCGATTGGAAAATCCACATATTATGTTTCATTTATTGATGATTTTAGTAGAAGGACATGGGTTTATTTTCTAAAGAGTAAATCTGAAGTTTTTAGTCGTTTTAAAGAATTTAAAGCAATGGTTGAGTTGCAGACTGGAAAGAAAATAAAATGTTTGAGAACTAATAATGGTGGTGAGTTTTTCTCTAATGATTTTGATAGATTCTGTAAAGACTGTGGAATTAACAGGCAGAAGACAACTCCGTATTCTCCACAGCAGAATGGAGTTGCAGAAAGAATGAATAGGACACTGATGGAAAAGGCTAGGAGTATGTTGAGTGGTGCTGGTCTTGAACAAAAGTTTTGGGCTGAAGCTGTTGCCACTGCTTGCTACCTGATTAACAGGTCTCCTACATCAGCTCTTGTTGATAAAACGCCTATGGAAGCATGGTCAGGTCACAAGCCTTCATTGAGACATCTTAGAGTTTTTGGTTGCGAGGCATATGCACATGTGCCAAAGGAGAAGCGAACAAAGTTGGAGAACAAGGCTGTGAAATGTATTTTCATCAGGTATAGTTATGGTGTGAAAGGATACAAGCTTTGGGACACTGTTGCACAAAAGGTAATTCACAGTAGAAGTGTTATTTTTAGAGAAATTAAGTCTCCTTCTGTTACATTGCAGCCAGAACAGACTAAAAAAGAAGATGTGATTCAACTTCCTTCTACACCTGAAAGAGTTGAATCGAGACCCCTAGATAGGCAAGAATTTGAGGAGAGCTCGTCTAGCTCTGAATCTTTAGAAGAGGAGGAAGAATCTCCAACTCAGCCTGTTCGAAGGTCTACAAGACATAGACAACCACCTGAAAGGTATTCACCTGATGATTGGAGATGTATTTTTGCTCTGAATACTAGTGTGGATGAACCGAAATCTGTAGAAGAGGCATTAGGTATGAATGATGCAGAATTCTGGAAGATTGCTATGGAGGAAGAAATGGCAGCTTTGAAAAAGAATGATACATGGGATCTTGTACCATTGCCTGAAGGACGAAAACCTGTTGGTTGTAAATGGGTGTTCAAGAAAAATATTGGTTCAGATGGAAGCATTGAGAAGTATAAAGCAAGGTTAGTTGCAAAAGGCTACTCTCAGGTTGAGGGTGTTGATTACGGTGAGATATTTTCTCCTGTTGCAAAAATGACATCTATTAGATTTTTGCTTTCTATTGCTACTGCTTATGATTTAGAGGTTGAACAAATGGATGTGAAAACTGCTTTCCTTCATGGTGATTTGGAGGAAGATATTTATATGACACAGCCGGAGCACTATGTGGTGAAAGGCAAAAGTAATTTGGTCTGTAAATTGAAGAAATCTTTGTATGGCCTCAAACAAAGTCCTAGGATGTGGTACCAGAAATTTGATACATATGTGTTGAGTTTGGGATTTGAACGTTCTAAATCAGATCACTGTGTTTATTATAAATCTGATGGTGATCATTTCTTATTCATTGCATTGTATGTTGATGATATGTTATTCATTGGTAAAGGGAAAGGTATGATTTCAGAACTGAAGTCTCAGCTCGCTGCTAAATTTGAAATGAAAGATCTTGGTGCAGCAAAGCACATTCTTGGGATGGAAATTAGAAGAGATAGGGCGAACAGAAAGCTATGGCTAGGCCAGAGTAAGTATGTGAATTCAGTGTTACAGAGGTTCAACATGCGGAATTGTAGACCATTGAGTGTTCCTTTTACAGTTGGAACGAAACTATCTGTTTC
Organism: Cryptomeria japonica; assembly: GCF_030272615.1. Lineage (NCBI taxonomy): Eukaryota > Viridiplantae > Streptophyta > Pinopsida > Cupressales > Cupressaceae > Cryptomeria > Cryptomeria japonica. The sequence goes on along the minus strand of NC_081414.1, from coordinate 282,954,653 downwards.
AGATTGTCCTACATCCCCATTGGAGATGGAAGACATGAGCAGAGTGCCTTACCAGAGTGCAGTTGGAAGCTTGATGTATGCTATGGTCTGTACTAGACCAGATATTGCCCAAGCAGTGGGAGTACTTTCTAGATATATGTCTAATCCTGGTAGAGTTCATTGGGATGCAGTCAAAAGAGTCTTCAGATATTTGAAGGGTACTTCAGAGTATTCTTTGTGTTATCATGGTAATTCAGTTGGAGACATGACTTCCCCTGATATCCATGGTTATGTGGATTCAGATTGGGCAGGTGATATTGATAGCAGAAGATCCACCAGTGCTTATGTGTTTACTTTGTTTGGTGGTGCAATTAGTTGGCTGTGGTTGCTTTATCCACTACTGAAGCAGAGTATATGGTAGCTACTCATGCTTGTAAAGAGGCCATTTGGCTTAAGAGACTGTGTTCGAATATTGGAATAAAACAAGGTACAGTGACAGTTTACTGTGACAGTCAGAGTGCAATTAGCCTAGCTAAGAACCCGACATTTCATGCCCGGACCAAACATATTGATGTTCAGTATCATTTTGTTAGAGATATGGTCGAAGATGGTAGGGTGAAGCTGGTTAAGGTGGACACTTTGATGAATGTTGCAGATGCTTTAACTAAGGCTGTGAGCACAGAGAAGTTCAGATGGTGTTCAGAGTCTATGGGCCTTATGACCCCTAGCAATTGATTCATTGTGTTGACATTCCCTTCCGCTCATGCAAGGTGTTCGACAAGTGGGAGATTTTTTGGGAAAAATGGTGTCTCAATCTTGCATTTATGCGAGATTACTATTTATAGTAAGTTTTCATTTGAGCACGAAATGATGTGAAACTCTCCCTGAAGCTTCTGGTTGGCTAGATAAGCATTCCGGTAAAGTTACGTCGCAAGGTCACAGCTAGTTTTGAAGATATTAAAGTTTTCATCTTGGAGGGGTGCAATAAAATGTTTAAACTTAATTTTGGGGACTTTAGAGGCTCCGAAACACCCTGAAAATTTACTGTAACCGGCAAAGCCGGTTACGAGGTGATAGAGCACTTCGCGAGCTTTCCGGCGCTTCAAACGGTTCGTCAATCGAACACCCGGTTCTCAAGTTATGGCCTCCGAAAGTTTGTACTCCTGAAATAGGAAAAATAATTTGTATCGGATACATAAATGAGCTGTAAAAGGGAGCGACACATGTTGATGTGTGCTTTAACATGTCATAGGGCATCTAGAAGGGAGATAAGGTCGGCTACACCTTATTGGGTGGTTTTAGCCCATGGTTTTGTAATACCGTTTGACGGTTTCTTGTAATGTATCTCCTATTTATGAAGTGTGTGAGATAGAGGTTGTGTGTAAGAGTCTTATGGCTATTGAGTTGCCTCTGAATCTCTGATTAGTGGTACTCCTGCGAAGAGCTTGCTCTGCAAGTATGTTGTAATCTGTTTTGATTGCTGAATAAAATATTGAGCTGCTTTTGGAGTGTGGGGTTTTTCTCCCGAAAGGGTTTTCCCCACGTAAATCATTGTGTTGTGGTATGATTGCTATTATATCTATTTCTATTTTCTGTAACTGTTGTAATGATCTAAAAAAGTTTTGCATTACCCTCCTCTCAAGGTTAGTGTAGGAAGTTGTTCCGCTACTTAACTTCCTTACATGCATCACTTACAACATACCTTGATTTGAACCTTCAACCCCTGAGCAAAACATCGAAGAGGCAATCTCTTCCAGCATGGGTCGAAGATTATCAAATCCTTTCGAATATCCAAATCTAGAAGACACAAAAATCTCTGAAGAAATCCTCCAAGAATGTCAAGAAAGCGCTTCATTTCAAAAACTTGTGGAAAAACTCATAGCGGCTGACAAAGAGAAGTACTTACTCATGCTAACAAGAAAAGCAGTTAGGCTCCCTGAAGACTTCGATACTGACATATTTAGGACAAGGTATCAACATTATGCTTATCAAGAACAAAAAAGAGAGGAGGAAGCATGTGACCCTGAACAAAACATACCAGAACCCACACATACTCGAACTAGAAATAACAAGAGGGAAGAACTCTTTCCTCGGCAAGAAAATGCACCCTTGGTTGCTCTCACACAATAAATACAAATGCTACAAAGACAAATGCAGGATATGCAATAGGGGACAACAATACAGTACTCTTTAAACAAAATTTGTCCTTATCCTTTTGATAGAAGGTTAAACATGGTACCTTTTCCTCCAAATTCAGACATTCCCAAATTTGACAAATATGATGGTAAAAGCGATCCTCATGATCATGTTCGGGAATTTTGTACCATGAGCCTTGAATTTGCCCATGATAACACCTATTTGATGAGGTCATTCCCAAGAAGCTTGTGAGGATAAACAATGGAATGGTTATCCAAAATCACACCTCCTGTCAGATCCTTTGATGAATTAGTCAACAAATTTATCGCTCAATACTCCTATAATATTCAACATGCAATCACCATGCTAGATGTCTACAACACCAAATAGAAAAATAATGAAACATTCATGGTGTTTCTTCAATGTTGGCGATGGATGGTTTCAAGATACCCTCGAGATGTGCCTGAAAAGGAAAAGATGGAAATTTTGATCAACAATCTTAATAGTGAGATGAGTTACATACTCAAGCTCCAATGCATACCATCTTTTGCCAAATTGATCGAAAATGGCATTCAAGTAGAGGAGGCATGTGTTAAGAAAGGAACATTGAAATTCTTCAAAGAAGGTACTAATTCACCCAACTCTCATTACAATAACCAAAACAACAACAACAACTTAGACAAATCTAGGTTGTGGACCAGAAACAAAAGTACAGGAAATGATGGAGGAAATGAGGCTAATGATGTGAAGTCCAAACAACCAGTATTGGCTTTATCAAGTAATCCTCAGGCTACCAAAAATCAAATGGGTGCTAATCAAAGCACTAACACTTATGCACCCAGTACCAATCCAGAACTTTCAAATGCGAACAACACCAACAATACCCAAATTAATAATGCACATCAAGGACCTAATAACAACTCACGGGGTAACACCAACAACTTTCCTAAACACATTTACACACCATTAGGTCAATCATTAGAGTCAGCATTCAGAGAGCTCCTGGCAAACAAAATTATCTCATTACCAGCAATCAATAACTTTGAACCACAAGTCAAACCACCTTGGTGGAATGACTCACACTTTTGTGATTTTCATCAAAACAAAGGACATAAAACAAATGATTGCATGAGGCTTAAAAACATTGTTCAAGACATGATTGATAGAGGAGATTTAATAGTCGACGGTCTCAAAACAAATGGTGACCATGGTGCCTTTAAAAATCCTCTTCCAAATTACAATAAGGATGAAGATTCAACATCAAATGATACACGTGGAGCTTGTATCAATCACATATACAATAACACCATCAATCATATATCAATAGATGACAATCACGTAAATGTCATTAAAATCAAGGACAAATGTGAACGTGAATCGATCAATGTAACCACCAGAGCTCAAAAATATGTTTTGAAAGGACATACATCACCAACAAACACCATCCCCAAAATAAAATAAGATCTGGTTAGTCAACTGAACAAAACTCCTGCTCAAATATCTATACTTGAGTTGCTGAAAGTCTCACCAAAGCATAAAGACGTCTTGGAACAAGCACTATTGGAAACAAATGTACCTCAAGATTTGGATATTGACAAATTTCAAGCCATGGTTGCTCACATGACAGGGCCTCATAATCTCACCTTTTCTGAGCATGATAATATTTCATTGGGCCATCCACATAATACTCCACTTCACATTCAAGTCTTGGTCTACAAACATCAAGTTAAAAGAGTATTAATAGATGGAGGAGCTGGACTCAATATCTATACCTTAAAACTTATCCATGCATTAGGCTTCTCTGAGCAGTATATTGATCCATGCAAAAATATCACTATCAAAACATATGATGATGAAGAAAGATCATCAAAGGGAACAGTGGTATTGCCAATTCAAGTGGGACCAATACAAAGTGACACTATGTGCCAAGTTTTAGACATAGACCTCACATATAATATTTCATTGGATCGACCTTGGATACATGAAATGCAAGCAGTACCCTCGACTTACCACTAGTGTGTTAAGTTCCCATACAATGGGTAGGAGATTTCTATATCAGCAGATCATAACCCTTTTCAACATTGTAATGCTATGGGGGTAGCCCAAGATAGTTTGGTTCCACATAACAGAGAAAAACAAACTTCCTCAGCACCAGATATTCAGCAAGAAAATCCTAAATCTTTATCCATAGATTTCAAACAAAAAATGAAAATCAAAGAACAAGGCATGGGAGAATACTCTTTAGAACCCTTGTGTCTAATCAACTTACCAACATCGCCTAAATCTCATGGGCTACCTTTGGCATCAATACATTAAGCAACATAGCTCGTCACCAAGTTTGATGGCAAATTTATTCAACTAGACACACTAGCACATGAATCAAAAGAGAAGGACGTCCTTAGTTGGCTATACAAGGATGAAGAAGAAGTTAGAGCTGCTGCTATGGAAGTAGCTATACCAACACAACTATATGGAAAAGGCTACATGATCGTGCAACAAATGGGATACACTAGCAAAGGACCTATCGATAATTGTTAGGAAGGCATCACAGAACCATTGGATTCTCCTTCATGGTTTTCTAAAGACAAAATAGGATTGGGCTATGAGCACACTCTACCCCCAAAGAAGACACCAAATAAATATCAAAAACCTTAGTGGAAGGCAAAGAAGAAATACAAGGAGGACTCATGGCAGGAGGCACTATATGAATCAGCCGAAACAATAAGAAAGGAATGTGAATACCAAGAAAAAGAGAAACAACACGAAGAGTTGGCCATTCAAAGAGAAGAAGCATCTTATGCAGAAGTACATCATGTTCAAGAACTTGTTCCAAACAAAGAAGAATCACCCCCTGACAACATCACTACTCCCCGAGGAGAGAAAGTATATGAGTAGATGCAAAGAGTAGAACCAGGATTTGATATAGAATCAAAGAAAACTATCAGACTAGCATCCATCATCAGGGACCTGTTTTCACCTTACAACATACCTCTCCACAACACTGAAAGAATCTGGGATAATACTTCTGAGACTGATTCAAATGATTATGAATGGGGCATCAGTTCAAATGTTACTGAAGATATTGCTCAAAATGCTAGTCATACACCCCTTTCTCAAGAAGAACAAAGCACAGAGCCTAGAGTACTTGAATTTGGTCCACAAAATATCTATGACACCGAGGAAAACGAGCATCGACATTACAAGCAAGTCTATACGGAAGATGATACCATCGAAGACCTCGACAAAATCATTAACTTATTTAAAATCCACACCAACCTTGATGATGCCTCTATCATGACACTTACCACAGCCGAACTCGATCCACCCAATGACTCTTTACCACTTGTCTTTCATGATCTCATAGACTGGGATGAACCTGAAAATCATGCCATACCAATTTTTACCAATGATGATTTCATTATCCATTACTTATGTACTGTCAACCTGAAAACAGACTCTACCAGTGAACAAAGTAACGACATCTGCAATCAGGGGAGTGCCAAGTCTTTCAGTCGCAAAAAATGAAAGAAATAAAGGATCTACTGCTGAAAACCAGTCAATGGCAACACTAGATCACAAAAAAGTAAAAATAAAGGACACATTTGCAGGTGGAAACCTTTTTGAGGCACCTAAAGATGAGAGACTTGACACTCTTCCTGAACACTATCAGGAGCGATCACTCATATTGATTGAGCCCACTCAATAAATCAACATTGGTACAACAAAAGCAGTCAAAAACATACACCTAGTAGAATCTTTGACAAAGGAAGAAAAATCAGAGTTTATCAATGTTTTCAAAGAAAAGCAAATAATTTTGCTTGGTCATATGTAGATATGCTCGGGATTAATCCACACTTAATCATGCATCACTTATCCATTTCTCTAGGAGCTAAGCCAGTTAAGCAAAAATTGAGAAAGATGAATCCACATATAACACTCATGGTCAAAGTTGAACTAAAGAAACTATTAGACGTCGGATTTATTCAACCTATAGACTATGCTGAATGGATTTCAAACATTGTACCAGTTTCAAAACCAAATGGCAGCATCAGAATATGCACTGATTTTAGGGATGTCAACAAAGCCTATCAAAACGATGACTTTCCTTTGCCCAGCATCGACATAATTGTAGACCTCACAGCAGGCCATGCAATGCTATCATTAATGGATGGTTTTTCTAGCTATAATCAAATCAAGATAGCTCTAGAGGATCAAGATAAAACAACGTTTACCTATCCTTGGGGAACGTATTGTTGGAATGTCATGCCTTTTGGATTAAAGAATGCTTGAGTGACTTATCAACGAGCAATGATAACAATATTTCATGATATGATGCATACCTTCATAGAAGACTATGTGGATGATTTACTGGCTAAGTCATTTATCTGGGTAGAACATTTGGGCATACTAGAGATTTTTTTTGAAAGGTCAGAGAAATTTCAAGTCAGGCTCAACCCTAAGAAGTGTGTCTTTGGGATAACATCAAGCAAATTATTAGGCTACATTGTGTTAGCCAAAGGCATTGAAGTAGACCCAACAAAAGTACAGGCCATCATGGAGATGCCACCTCCTAAGAACATTAGCCAACTTAGATCTCTACAAGGATGACTACAGTCAATCAAGTAGTTCATTGCCCAACTAGCAGATAAAAGTCTACCATTCAATCATTTTCTACACAAGAATGTACCATTCAGATGGGAAGCCAAATGTGCATAATCATTCTATCAAATCAAACAATATTTAATGAACCCACCAGTTCTAGTACCCCCAATAGTAGGCAAGCCACTTATTCTCTACATATCAACAACAGACATATCATTGGGGGCACTGTTAGCACAAGAAAATCAAGAAGGCAAGGAACAAGATATCTATTACATTAGTAGAACTTTGAATGGATATGAGCTCAATTATACATTCATTGAGAAGGCTTGTTTGGCAGTGGTATTCACTTCTTAAAAGTTTCGACACTACATGCTAGCTCACACAATCAAGTTAGTAGCAAAGATTGACCCTCTAAAGTACTTACTCAACAAAGTAGCTCTCACATGCAGATTGGATAAATGGGTAATGATTCTTAGAGAATTTGATATGAACTACATAGAGCGTCGAGCTATCAAAGGACAAGTAATTGCAGATCAATTAGCTGATGCACCACTACCAGATGAACAACCAATGAAGATCTAATTTCCAGATAGGGATGTTCTTACTATTACCACCAAGCAATGGACCCTATACTTTGATGGTTCCTACACTCAACATGGCTCAGGTGTTGGCATCTTGTTCATCACTCTTGAAGGACACACCATACAAAGATCATATAGGCTCATGTTCCCATGCACAAATAACATTGTTGAGTATGAGGCACTGGTTATAGGAATCAAAGTGGTCATGGAATGGAGAATCACATAATTAAAAGTCTACGGAGATTCACAACTAGTCATAAATCAAATCAATAATGACTATCAGACAAAAGATGACAAGCTGCTACCACATAAACGAATGGTGGATGATTTCAAACAATATTTTGTACACATCACCTTCAAACAAATACCAAGGTTGGACAATAGAACAACCGATGCAATGGCTACTAGTGCTTCATTGCTACATATTCTAGAACAAAAGAGTCGTTATGAGTTTCTGGTAGAGCAACTGTTTTCCCCAGCCTATGACAATTCTAAATCCCATGTTATCTATGCCTTAACTGGTTCAGACTCTCCATTATATGGAACAATATATGAGTATCTTAAAACCAATACCCTACCCATTGACCTATCTCGAAACCAAAAACGCAATTTTATCCAGCAAGCTGCTTGTTATACTCTAATTGTTGATACTCTTTACCGTCGAGGTATAGATGGTACTATTCTCTGTTGCCTTGATCGTAATGAATCTGACTCTGCTTTACATGAGCTTCACGAAGGTATCTGTGGCACACATTCAAGTGGTCCTACTCTTTCTAAAAAACTTCTAAGAATGGGATATTACTGGCCGACAATGGAAAAAGACTCTTATCATTTTGCAAAGAAATGTCCTAAATGCCAAATCCATGGCAATCTTATACATGCACCAGCACAAGAATTATAGCCATTTAAAATATCTCAGCCTTTTTGTCAATGGGGCATGGACTTTGTAGGTAAAATACATCCTTCATCTCAAATGGACACAAGTTCATTATCACTGCAACAAAATATTTTACAAAATGGATTGAAGCAGTCCCCATGACCATAGTAACTAGAAAACAAATTGCCTCTTTTATTCTTAATTATCTGATTTGTAGATACGACATTCCAAGTTCCATCATCACAGATAATGGGTGCCCTTTCAAAAACTAGGATGTGTGAGAACTATGTGAACAATTAAAAATCCAACATCATTTCTCTACACCTTACTACCCACAGGGGAATGGTCAAGCAGAGACATCAAATAAAATAATATTGAAAATCCTCAAGAAAATAGTAAATGATGCAAGAAAAGATTGGCACATGCAACTCAATCCAGCACTTTGGGCATATAGAACTAGCATCCACACACCTACAAGAGCTACGCCATATTCATTGGTATATGGATCAAAAGCAATTTTACCCCTTGAGGTAGAAATTCCATCACTCAGAGTATCTTTAAAAGGCCTCATTCCAAATGAAGAGTATCGAGTAAACAAATTGCAAGAGCTAGAACTTCTAGATGAAAAGTGACAACATGCCTATACTCACCTCAAAGCATACTAGCAACGCATGTGTTGTAGCTACAACCATAAGGTCATCCCTAGAATTTTTAAAGTCAGCAATCTCGTATGCAAAGAAAATCCCAAAAATCAACAGGATCAAGAAAAGAAAGGGAAATTTGAACCCAACTGGTTGGGTCCCTATGTCATCATTTCAGCCTATGGATTAGGTGCCTATCAGCTAACAAATTCAGAAGGAGATGTGCTCGATGAACCAACCAACAATGTCCATTTGAAGAAATACTATACTTGAGTAGTCTAATTCACGGAAAAAGTGAAAATACAAAAAAATAAAAAAAATCAGAAAAATACAAAAAACACAAAAAGATGCAATAAAAACAAATGGTAAAAACCTAGCAACATGCACTACTTGTGAGAGAACAAATCCTCTATCTATATTTGCTCTTAAAACTTTTATCTACAAAAATTAACCACGACAGGCCATCACCCAACACTTTATCAAAATAACATCATCCAGGATATACTTAGCATAGTCACTGTCCTTACTTATCCAAATATCATTTCATCATATCCCACCATGGCTTGGTAATCACTGTACATATCCACACCAGGCGGTAAATTTAGCTAGGGGAAATATTGATCTGCATTCCATCATGTCAATAAATCAAAACTTGCAGTAGACTAAAAGAATCATATCGAACAAAATTCAGCAATCAAGAGAACAAAACAATGATCCACTTAACAAATTCACAACACATGATGGATGATTTTCTGAAGTATAAACTATTTACATCTTGCATGAAGTTTTGACTATTTTTGCACTTGAACTCATTTTTGAACTATTGGATCCCCTAAATTTTCTCAACGATGCATCGAGCTAGAGAAAGTAATTGGGACTCCAATATTTTTTAGTTTTCTATCTATGAGGCGATCACTTGTACTGTGCAAATACTTGTCTCGAGACGTGATTCAAAGCATATCAGTGAAGACATGATTCCACTTTGCATATACAAATGGTTTAATCTTGTTTGTTTATACGCAAGCAACACTCAGGTAATCTTGGTTCGATTATACCTTGATGCTTGTGCCATCTTGTAAAATCAAAAGTCATGTAAATTTTTCTCAGGTCATTATGGTTCAATTATACCATTATGCTTGTATAAATTTTCAACATATCCAAATAGCTTAGTGATGATAAACACAAAGAAAGCAACAACATATGACTATGCAGGAATGACAAACGGGAGAATGAGGATGGTCAATTAGCTACATATCATTTTACAATTAGTTGCATATCATTATCATACATCTCATTTTCAAGACACATCTCACATCATATCATTATCATACATCTCATTTTCAAGATACATCTCACATCATATCATTATCATACATCTCATTTTCAAGATACATCTCACAGCATATCATTATCATTTATCTCATTTTTAAGATACATCTCACAACATATCATTATCATACATTTCATTTTCAAGATACATCTCACATCATATCATTATCATACATATCATTTTCAAGATACATCTCACAACATATCATTATCATACATCTCATTTTCAAGATATATCTCACAACATATCATTATCATACATCTCATTTTCAAGATACATCTCACATATCATAAATCATGCATCATCCAGTCATATCCATCACATGTGGATCAGAAAATCAGTGTTGTCTATATATATATATATAATGGTCAAAGTATACAAAAGATGTCATATATGTCCCCAAATACAACACAATGATCAAAATACAATGGAGACAAGGTCTCTCAGGTATGACTATCTCCTGAGGGTGATGGTCTCGCCGCAGATGTCCTAGCACCTGGATCTCTGGGTGGATCATGTCGAGGTGGCCCAGTCACACCTCTGCTCTCTATCCCTGACTGACTCCGAGCTGACCGACTAGCATTAAAACTAGGAGCCCTCTGCTCTCTGGGGACTAGGTCCTCATACAACCTCCTATAGTAATCGATTGCCATGGTAGTGTATCGTATCTCCCTCAGTGTGTCTCGCATTAGGACACCCATTGTCACTCTCTACAATCTCTCTGCAAGCTCCTCTGCTCAATGCCAGCACTCTCTCTCCATGTCCCACTCTGCGATAATCTACGTAATTTGACACTGCTGAGCCAGTACCTATGCCTGAAGCTACTACACCGACAACTATAAGGGTCTAATCTGTGCATCCTCTCAATGGGTGGGTATCTGAATCTGGAGGGGTACATGTGTCATGGTACCCCTTGTCCATGTCCCTGTCCTCGGTGTCGGTGGAGGTAGCACATTTGATCTCCTCCTCTGGGTCAGACGCCTAAACTCATCCATCCCACCCACAGCTTCTATAACCTCACTTGCTCGGTCAACTCCACCAGCCCCAATCGCCAAACCTCCCCTCCCTCTCTCATCAACTGCTCACCGCACTACTCTATCCCCTCTTATCCCTTTATCTCCACCATCTCCTCCTCTATCTCCTCTCCTTACTCTATCACCATGCCTCCCTTGACCACCTCCCCTCCCATCTCCACCACCATCCCCTCCACCATCCCCAAATCCCTCCTCAAGCTCCTCTCCCTCCTTTCTCTATCTCCTTAGCCTCTCAAGTTTCTCATCCTCATCATCATCAAAAGTGGGAATTATCTCTGTTGGATCAGATATCTGGGCTACAACATGAGCCACAAAGAGCACTACAAACTCCTCTTTCATCCCCACATCTACTACCCCGTAGGCATAGTCCCATATCTGGCCAGCCAAATGCATGTACTCCTCCACTGCCGCAACACTATCGATGGTCAAACCCCACTCTGGCACATCCTACCTCCAAGGAGCATATAAGCATGATCCCTGTGGTATGCTCTATTGTCGACCATACTGTCGCTGAACTTGGTTGTGTAGGAACCTCTCAATCACAAACGACATCTGCCCTATCAGGAATCAGGACATATATACATAGGGCATCTCTAGCCCATCCTCAAACCACAACTCACACCCCATATATGGCCTCCAGACAACCATATCAATATCATCTAGCACCCTCCTCCAATGCTCTAGCTTGCCTAGCTTACGTTGGACAACTATCCTAGTGTATCCATATGCATAAGTGCACCCAACTAGTCTATCTATGTCTGCAAGTGGCCTCACTGTAGGAATGTGCTCCCAGGCCCATACCTGTAACAATGTAACCCCAACTGATAAACTGTTATAGCCTAAGTATACCACCTGATGCAAATCTCTATATAAATGGGCGAACATGCTAGACCCCCATGCAAACCGGTGACCGTGCATCACCATATCCTCCAAAACCAACCCCCATCCCACTGCCAGTCCCTTTGACCTACGGTTAGGACACAAGAAGCCACCTACAAAATCTGCCAGTACTGATGGTAGTGGGGCGTAATCCAAATCAATGAACTCCAGCCAAGGGATCTCATACCCACAAATCAAATCATCATACAAAATCTGGCAAAGCCCCTCTGTCCCACCCTCCTCTGTCTGCTCATAAGGCAATAGTGCACCTACCATAGGGATCCGCAAAATCTGATAACAATCCTCTAGTGTGACTGTGATCTCTCCTGTCGCCAAGTGGAAGGTGTTGGTGTCACTATGCCACCTCTATGCCAAAGCTGTCAATAAACCCCGGTTAATGATATACCGGGGCATGTCCAATAAAGAGGATAATCTGCATCTCTCAATAATATCTCCATCTGCCTATGTCAATCGTGGAATCAGAGACCATGGCCTTCGAAATCACTCTCGTGATTGTAGAACACCAAGTCGCTCCTATCACAAACAAAGCATGTCCAATATCAGTTTCATATCAACATCAAAATTCATATCAACTTGAAACAATGAAAATCAAATCAAGTTCATATCGAAAATCAAATCCCATATCAACATCAAAATTCATATCAACTTGAAACAATGAAAATCAAATCAAGTTTCATATCAAAAATCAATCCCATATCAACATCAAAATTCATATCAACTTGAAACAATGAATATCAAATCAAGTTTCATATCGAAAATAAAATCCCATATCAAAATCAAAACAAAATCAACTTGAAACAACAAAATATCAAATCAAGTTTCATATCAAACATCAAGACCCATAACACAAGCACCATATCGAAAAATCATATCAAAAGATCTATATCGAAAATTAAAAACCCATATCAAAGACCCCTAACGCAAGCAACTCAAAAATCTATATCACATGAATCATATCAGACACCATATCAGAAATCAAGAATTGGAACTCATATCGGACATCACATTCAATAACAAGGCAAAATCACAGATCCAAATCAAAAAGATAAAACAAGGATCATCATTCAAATCAATCAGCTTGGTACTTCAACAACAAAAGCAATTTCACAATCTATCAAGACTCAGATATCATCACAACAAACACATAGATTGGCTATCACACCCATCCAGGAACACTTGGCAGACACCTACTCACCCCAACCTATCTTCATTCCTCTAATTTTACCTCACAACATCATATTTTCCTCCTAAAAACACTACATTTTCTGCCTACGCGCTAAGATTTTTTTCCTATGCGCTAAGCTGCCACCTATGCGCTAGCCAAACACCCCTATGCACTGCAAACTTTACTCTATGTGCTATAATTTTCATATGTGCTACCATGTTCCACATACACGCCACCATCTTTACCCTACACGCTAGGTTTAACCTACGCGCTACCCTTTAAACCCACATCGCCACCCTGCTAACCCTATGCGCTAGGTTTCACCTACGCGCTACCCTTTCCCTACTATGTGCTAGCCTGTTAGTCCTAGGAATTAAAACTACCTAATGCGCTAGCCTACACTGTCTATGCACTACGAAAACTATCCCCGACGCTACCCTAATTCCAAAACTCTACGCGCTACGGTTTTTTTCGTATGCACTATGATGCATACGCTACGCGCTAACACGTGAAAATCCAAAATAAAAAATAAAAAATGTGCTTAAAAACAACAAAACAAAAAGCAAAAAGGGGCAAAATTAGATGACTTACAGGTGGACCATACATGGCGGACCTTCAGTACCGACGAATGCACTCAAATTGATGAGAAGCACAGGGAACCGACATTTTCTCTCTCTCTCCAAATGTCACTTTCTCCAAAGTCGACAAGCACAAATGATGCAAATAAAACCACTTTTCACCTTTTTATAGGGTAAAAGAAAATTAGGGTTAGTAGGTGGGGCATGTATTTTGCTCGTGGTCTCGCTTCTAACCCTAGCACACATCATTATCGGGAGATGAATCAACTGGCGTGCATTCAACATAAACAAAATTTTAAAATGCGATCAAATCTACAACAATTATCAAATCAACCAAATTTTCAATTTTTTTTTATTCATCTCTTGAGGGGGCATTATTACCATCATTTATCTAAGTCTGGGGCACAACATCGACATTTTGACACTGATCAAATTTTGACGACACATCAATTTTCTTTGAATCAACATGTGCACACACGTCACTTCAAAGGGGGGCAAAATGTAGACAAATAAAAATGACCACATTCCTAAATGAATATTTAATGTTCATTTTATTCTCATTCCTCTATTTAGTTAAATCTAATTTAATAAAATATTTCACATTCCTCTATTTGATTAAATAAATTATTCAATTTATTTATTTAAATTCACCTAAGCCTTTCATGTCATTTAATTGAATAAATCATTTTATTTAATTAAATACCTTATCTCTCCTTTTAATTAAATTTACATTTAATTAAATTATTCATTCCAAATAAATAAATCTAATTTATTTATATCCTCCACTTACAACCACAATTAAAATAAAGTAATTTATTTTAATTAAATTCTATTTTCCCCACCCACTTGCAAATTCCTACATCTCCCACTTGTCTCTTAAAACCCCTTTCTAAATTCTTCTAGAACCCATCTAATCCTAATCAATTAGCCTAAACTTTTCAATTATCCCTTTCCCCTAAATTTGAGGATGTCGCTTCTCAAATTTGGAGTAAAGTCTTCCAAAGGCATTAAAGCCTTTATGCCTTCAACAAGATAACTTATTGAATACCCCCAAATTTGGAAGGACTCTTACAAATTTGTCCCCAAAGTCTTCCAAACCATTAATGGTTAACTAACCCTTTGTGGCATGGTTAGAGACTTTTTGCCTAACTCAACCCTCACCTAACCATAGGTTCTCATCAAACATTCATTGCTTTGACCATGGTTATTCCTTTAACCCTTGCACAAGAGTTTATCCTTTGGGTAAAAGCTTTATCTAATGGGTAATCTTAACCTAACCTTAACCCTTACCTCCTAAGGTAACCATGATGTCTTCTCAAGCATTTAATGTTTCTTACATCTCCTCTCAAGTAGTCTTATGTTGACAATTGTCACCATTTCATTGGTGAGAATTGTAAACATGGATTGATAACTTTAAATCCCGACCCTTGATAAGCTCACCCAATCTTGACCATCCATTGCCCTATTTTTCCTATAAATAGAGCCCTCATTTCCTCATTCTAATCATCCAAGTCTTTAGCATCACACTTATACTCATTTTTAGCAAGCATTTAATCTCTCTTTGAAATAGAAATAATCTAATAAACATTTTAGAAGCTTTTCTACCACCATAGTTAATCATATAAACTAGTATATCATATTAGGATAGTCTTGTACTAATCTTTTCATCTTATCATCACTAGTTTAATTTATATTTGTTAAAATCATGCATAGATAGGATTACATTCATATTAAGATTGATCAAAAGTATCCCTCATTCTCATGATTGTCATCCCTAAGTCACTTTGCTTAGTGATCTGAGATCAAAGGCATTGGCTTGAGGGGTC
Source organism: Cryptomeria japonica (assembly GCF_030272615.1). Classification (NCBI taxonomy): domain Eukaryota; kingdom Viridiplantae; phylum Streptophyta; class Pinopsida; order Cupressales; family Cupressaceae; genus Cryptomeria; species Cryptomeria japonica. The sequence continues at coordinate 282,939,004 of NC_081414.1, read as the reverse complement.
TTGTGAGATAGAGAACAATGGAACACCCCTTGGGAAGTTGAGCTATTCCTTATAGATCCATAACTTGCACCAAGAGTCCCATTGGTGTGTGGGCAAGTCATTGAATTATGTAATTTATGTTTATGATGAAAAGTGGAAACAACAATATTGAAAAACTAAATGATTTCAACCACAAAACCCTAGCCTAACAACAACAAAGATCCACCATAACATATAAAGATTACCTAAGACAATGCAAATCAAATGAATCACAAAGAATATACTATCACATGTCCAATAGGGTTTGGATCTCCATTCTTCTTATCTCCATTGATCTTGCTTGATATATTTGCTCTCAGATTTTATGTGCACAAGAGCTCAACAAAGAACGGAAGTGTGGTTGCAAGTAGGCTTGATCGCATATGAAAGAGTGTAGTCAATTGATCAGGATGCATAGATTGATTAGGGTTGATAATGAAGGAAGCATCTCCTTATATAGAAGACACTATAAGAAATAGAGGGATAAGATTGAGAGGTGTAAAAGATAAATGGTCGGCTAAGATTAGAGGGTAGGTAGAGAAAATAAGAAAAAAATGAAAGGGTAGGTAGTGTAGGAATTAAGAGATGAATGACACGTGTCATGGGTAGAAAAGGTCAATTAATTAATTAAATAAATAAAGATCTATTTAATTAATAGAGGAAGTGGGATCATTAAATAAATAAAATATTTATTTAATTTGGGAAAAGGATAATTTAAATAAATAAATGTATTTATTTAAATGAGAAATAAGGCTAGAAGAGGATAAATGAATTAATTAAAAAAATAAAGATTTATTTAATTAATAGAAGAATTAGGCTAAAGTAATTAAATAAATAAAATATTTATTTAATTAGACATGATAATTTGAGGTGTCTACAATTTCCATTTCATTGCACCACTTTTCCCACATACAATAGCAGTACCAACAATCTATTATATCAGTTGCATTCTTCTATATCAATTGACATTAATGACAACACAATGCCAACATAAAAGTGGTTGATTACGTTATTAAGGCTTCTTATAATGGCGTTTCTACTAAAGTCTGGAATCATCTAACAAATGTCCCCATCTCTGAGGGGGAAAGAGAAGAGCTGTCTAGTTTTTTTGAGTAAGAGGGTGCTTTCTCTCAATACAACTAGTGATAGACTAATTTGGTCCAAAAGTAAAAGTGGCTTATATTCAGTTAGAGAGAGGTATCAAGCATTGACTGAAGGGATGTAGGCTATTCATAAGAGGGAGTAAAAGTTTTTCTGGCATGATGCCATCCTCCTAAAGGTAGGGGCCTTCCTTTGGCTAGCCCTTAACAACAAAATACTAATAGGTGACAAACTTTCTAGATTAGGGATTTCTGACAGTTTTTTTTGTGTGTTGTATGGTAAAGACAGGGAAGATACAAGCCATCTTTTGCTCTCGTGTGAGTTCTCTTAGGAGTGTTGGACTTGGGTGTTGGAAAAGATCGGATGGGAAGGGCCTCTCCCGAACTCCTTATCCCTGATGTTGGTCAGGTGACCACTTCTTCACAAAGACTCCTTTCTTGTAGAAATATCGGATAGCTCCTTCGTTTGTAGCCTGGGGAATTTGGTGGGAGACAAATAAAATGATTTTCAGGAAAGAGTTTTCTAAGGTTGGAGATGTGTGCGTGCAGATTGAAAAATCTATCTCAGAGAATGTAAATGCCTTTATAATGAGAACCAATACTCTGTCTTCATTGTTCTCATCAAGCAACAATATCATTTTGAATAAGTGGAGGTAGATCTGTATCCCATTTAAGGGTGTGTTGATTGGGAAGATGCCAAAGTTGGAACATCATAGGGAGGTCAATTGGGAGAGGTCATCCAAATCATATATGAACCTCAACTTCAATGGAGCGTCCAGAAGTAAGCCATGTAGACCAGGAGCTAGTTGTGTGATTTGATACCATGGTGGCCATATCAAGAAAGCATTGTTGGCCAGACTATCGGATGGCTCAAATAACATGGTAGAGGCCTCAACCTTGCTAGAAGGGGTTAAGTTGGCAATTAGTTTAGGGATCTCAAAGTTGCATACTGAGGGTGACTCCCACATCATCACTTTCTAAGAAAGTTGTTAACTGGGATTTACAATATGTCATAGGGGAAGTGTGGAGGATTCTCCCAAGATTTCAATCTTTCAAGTTTAGTCATTTCTTTAGAGAGGCAAACCAATTTGTAGATATCTTGGCCAACTTGGGGATTAACCTGGATTCGGGTTTGAGGCCATTGGATGGGATGGAGCTTATTAAAACAATTAAGGAACAAACAATCTCGGTTAAGTTGGCCAAGGAAATTGAGAGTTCCAAGTAAGGTTCGGTTTTGTGTTTCCCCCTGCTATTGCCACTAATGGTTAGAGAGGATAGGTATTGTTCTTTTGCCCAGGGATTGTCGTAACATGTGTTTCCATCTAATGTTTGTTCATGTGTTTTGCCAAGCCTCATCATTCAACCCGCATTGTTTTTAGTATTGGAGGTGGTGGTGATAATTTCTTTTCTTCCCATCATTTAGAAATGATTGGGGGTATATGCGAGGTGCCTTGGTGACAGATCACTTTGCAGTCTTTGCATGTGTTGGTAGATTATTTATGGCATTGGATTTTATAGTGGTTGGGAGTCACCAACACCTGGATCTGCCAACACATTTGTAGAGAATTTCATAGGATTGGCTAATCTTTCATCTAAGGAGTCACCAAAGGAAATCTTCACGGAATGAAGGGAGTCATAATTGCTATCAGTGTTGAGGGCTTTTAAAGGTGGTTGAACCGAGTAGCTTCTCATTCAGCTTGTTGTTTACATTTGGGTGCAACGTGCCATTGCACTGTGTTTGTGGTGGTGTTTGTGGGTCGACGATGGACTACAAACCTCTCAACCTGCGAATCTTGATACCCATCAAGCAGTGAGAGTTCCCTATTTTTTTTGCCTACCTCAGTCACCATTTTAGGTTCCCTTTCAACATTTTGCCAAGGGTGATTGAGAGGGTGATCATATGCATAATTGGCGATGGGGTTCTCATTCCACATGCGCCCAGATTGTTGTATCACTCGCAGGTTGTTTCTGTGCTCCTCTCCAATGTCTTTGACATTTTACCAGAGTATGGTATGATTCTTAAGATATCTTGTAAGTGTGTCAAGGCAGAATTTGTAAATGGTGATGGGTTGGATTTGGCTATAAGCAAGTATAATCTTCATGGTTCTACTGCTTGGATCAGTGGTTTAATCCCAGTTCATTCCTTTTCCAACAATATGGAGATGGTGAGGCTGTTTAGACATTCTCAAAATTGGTCTCGAAGGCTGGGATCGTATCTATTTCCAAAGGGAGGTTCGTAACCTAGTTGGGGTCCTTCCCTCAAATATTTTGGGGGATTCTTTTGAATTGTTTGATGTTGTACTTCTTCTCATCTGATTCACCTCAGACCATTCACCTCTTCAATCAAGTGGCTCTCCCTCCGGGGGAAGGGCAAGGCCAAGATGGTTGATGCAGGGGCGGCCTCCGCGTCTTCTGCTGTGTGATAGTTTGATGTTGGTCTCTTTTTGTATATGGTTGGTGGTTTTTGATATACATGGACTACTCATACTAATGCAAATGTATCTTCAGTTAATTTTGTTGAGTATATGGTATGTTGGAAGTGTCTTCTCCCATGATATGCAGACATGGATGAGGCTAGTTTTGTTTTGGTTGTCTGTAGAGGTTTGTAATTATCTCCTACTACATTTTGGGAGCTTTGTCTTGCAACGTATCTTTCTGATGTATCTTTTGTCTCATATCAATATAATATTTGGGTCTTTGACCTTTTACCAAAAAAATAAAAAATTATTATTATTTATTGTTTATTATTTTTAAATGATTTACTATTTGTGGTTAGTGTTCTTGAATGAATTATTGTTTATTTATTTCTTATTATTTTATTGGATTATTAGTTTATTATCTAGTTATGTGGGTGTAACCACTAGTTCTATTTTAGCGGATTATTATATTTTAATTGGAATTAATTATTTATTCTTTTTTAATGATTTATTATTTTTTAAATGATTTATCATTTATTATTTTATAAATTATTGTTTTATGGAGACTTTATTGTGGGAATTAATTTAATATTATTTACTTATTCAATATTTTTACGATTAGGGATTTTTCTTTTCCTTGTGCACTTTATTTAGGGTGTGAATTTGAGGAAAAGGAATTGCAGTTTTAGATTGCCTTCAGATTTTCTTTGAATCATTATTTGGATTTCTTGAGCTTGAATGTTTTGAAGATTTGGTTGCTGATTTGAGAAGATTTCATGTTATAGAATTTGTCATCAAAATTCTCTCTCTCTCTCTCTCTCTCTCTCTCTCTCTCTCTCTCTCTCTCTCTCTCTCTCTCTCTCTCTCTCTCTCTCTCTCTCTCTCTCTCTCTCTCTCTCTCTCTCTCTCTCTCTCTCTCTCTCTTCACAAGTTTCCAAGTAGGTATTCATTTTTCCCAGTTTTAATTTCAGTTTAATTAGAAATTTGATTACAAATTACTATTAAAGGGTTTTGGCACATTGCTTGCATTATATTTATCATATGAGTTTAAGTTCTTATTTGTGGTTTGTAAAGATTGCGTTTGTTTGAAATCAGGTGTGGGGATTTAGTGTTTATGTGAACCAATTTTTCTACATGCTTGATTGAAATTCCCATTTGAATCTTTCTATGCATTTTTTTAGTGATTTTTAGATGTTATTAGCCCTTTTGAAATGGGTTTGAATCATATTTTTTCTTTGGAGTCTTTTAATGCTTGTATGTGCAGAATCATTATTTTGAGTCTTGAATTTGCAATTTGATTCAATTTTGGCTCTTGTTTTCTTCCAAAGGCTTGAATTGGACTTGTGTCTTATTATTCATGTTTATTTGGATCTGATTAGTCTCATTTTTTTTTGGATTGGTGTCTTTATGCCCTTTCCTATGTTTGATTGTGAAAAAATCAAAATTTTATGCTTCAGTTTCGGTTTCAAGACTTAACCCTTGTTGATAGGGTCTTGCATGGAAAGTCTTATTTAAATTATGTAAATTGAGCTTGATATTGGATTCATATTGGTTTGTTTTATGTTGGAATAATTATTATTTTTAACCTTATGCGTTAGGATAGCTAGGTGCACTAAGGGAGAGTGGCTCACTATGGGGGTCGGGGCCCTAAGTGGTTGCTAGGAAAACTCATAGGTGAGTAGATTAATAAGTGATAACATTAATTAAACTTTGGGATGGGATTTGGTTGGGTTTTTTACACACTAATAAGATAATTTTTTGCCCCACTCATGGATTTGTGTGCTCGTATAGGTAGAGGGTGAGATTGGGAAGGCCTGGCCACTTGTTGAGGTGTTGAGCTGACATTATTGTGCACTACCTTTTCCCCCTTGAAAGGATTGTATGGTTCTGCATGAGTTGTCCATGGGGACTGGGGTCTGGAGTTAGGAGAGGAGTTAGAGTGCTAGGGTAACCCGTGAGAGGCTATGCGATGACACTCTCACCTTATGTATCCTAGTATCCTATTGTGTTAGTTTTTATGTGGAAGCCTTCGAGGTTCTTTTATGAGTCTTTCGATTGTTTCTTTTAAGAATCTCCTTTGGAGTCTTTTAATGTTTCTACAAGATTTTGGTTGATATTCTTATTTGGGAAGTCTTTTGTGAGTTATTTTGAAGATTTTGTTCTTATCTATCTGTAGGAGTTATGTATTTATGTTTTGGTAATCTTTGGTTGTTATCTTTATCTTCTTGTCTTGTGAATTAGTGTTTATGTGTCTTGGTTGTGATTCTGGTTATTTCGGATATCCCTACCCTTCTTGTATGCTATCTTGGACCTTGTGTCTATCTCCTAGCATGAGGGGTGGACCTACGAGTTCCACATGGTTGGGTGGTGTTTCTTTTTCACCCATTGAGAATATTTTGGTGGACTTGCTTGTGTGTGGTTGGATGGATCTTTACCATGTACTTTTCGGTATCTTCATATTTCAGTTTGTGAGATGTTTTACCTTTATGATGTTATATGTAATGTATCTTCCAAAATGATGTAAACAATTATGTAGTTGATTATTTGTGTTGGTAACAATGGATGTCTAGCAAGTGAAAGATTTATGTGAATTACATATATGTTCTTATTATTATGAAGGTTATCATAGGAATCTTTCATTTGGTAATTTAAAATGAACATTGTATAGATTTTTATGTGATAAGTTATATGGTTATCATATGATAGTGAGTGTTACTTAGTAGCGACATTAGGGAACCCTTAAAGTACTATAATGTGAAGTGATTGTCTTCCACTAAATAGTGTAATTGTGATTCTTCTATGTTGTGTAATGCGTTTACTTAAAGGTGTATTGTGTTAATGTTAGACGATGTATTACGTTTCCTTTTTTAAAAAATAAAATTATTTGCTATGTAATTGAGTTGTTAGTTGTTATTTCTTTGGGTTCCCTGGTGGGGCATTACACTTTCAAATTCAACTTTGTGGGATGAGTACTTGAGAGGTATATTAGATTTTTTTTGTCTCATATTGTAGATTTAGAGGACACTTTTGAAAGGTTATCTCTCTTCTTTGATTATAGTTACAATAAAACTTATTGCCATATCAACATTGTCTTTGGAAATTGTTCTAAATGAGTTTTCAAATAGTTTTGACATGCCATCTTCTTTGATTGGGGTGGCATCTAATTTTGTGGCATACTTTAGCATGGATGTACGCCTGATTAGTTTTCATAGAGATCCATAGATGAAATTTATTCTCTCATCTCTCTTCTTGGAGTTGGATTTTCTTCTACATCCACCATTGGAAATGTTTCTTCCCAAGGGGACACATGTTGTTTGCAAGAATTGAATGTCTCTTTTGTCTTCAAGCATTCACCATTGGAAAAGAAGATATTTAATTTTTGGGGATCTATATTCATATGTTTCTCTCCTATGGGGATATCTATTGTATATTTGTGATGGATTTACTCATGGGGTGGTCCTTTTGAGTCATCCATTCATCACTTATACATGATTATTTTGTTTCATTCTCTCATTTGGAGAGGGGTTCTTTCCATGAGGTTCTTCTTTACTTTATTTGTGAGATTATTTGTAAATGGGTACCTAACATGGCCAAGTAGCTAGGACCCATCCTTACATCATCACATTCTTGCACTTCTTTACTTCTCTCTAATTTTCACTTAAGGGGTTGTTGGTGTGAATGATATATATTACCTAACTAGTTCACCTGGTAGGTCCTATTCACATATGTTCACATGTTAAATTTACTTAGAGGTCTAGGAATCTATGTAGAAGTCTCAGTGTCATGTGATCCTATCTTATCCGATCTATAGTTATCTCATATCATAGGAATAAGATACTTGTCACAATCTTGTTGACTTCTCTTTTGTCTTATTTGTCCTTGATGACAAAACTAGCACTTTGATGATTAGCACATTGCTTTATGCCTCAGTGGCGACATTAGCACTATTTTTCATGTTCAGTGTTTGGTATTTTTATTTTTGGTCTTCAGTGGACAACATTATGATATTGGTTACCTTTTTGTTTTCTTTTGTTGTGGCTCTGATCTGGTTAATTTCATGTGCAGATTGAAAACTATTCTACTCACAGAGTAACATACAGTTGATGACATTCTAATATGAAAGTGTATCATGTTTCAGTTTTCATGTCTTCATCTTCATTTTCTTCAACACTTCAAAGTCTAGTCTACTATGACATGTGTTATTGGGCTTTAAGTTTTGGTGATTTGATATCAACTTAGTGTCGATGAACATTGGACAGTGATTTTATTTGTTATCGGGTTATAAAGTCTTTGACAATGACATGTTTCATTTTATTTTTTAAAGTTTTTGAAAGCGACATTGGTATTGTGATGACATGGATAGTATTTGATAACTCACATGGATGTGAGTAGATAATAATTTGGCACTTGATTGGCATTATGGCGAGACCTTTTTTACTTGGACAACAAATTCTATGAGTTAGAGTAATACGGTGGCATGTTACATAAACTTGACTTGGTCAAATAGATATTATTGTTATCTCACGTGGGCAACATAATGTTGTTTTATTTTTTTGTGGTTAATACTCCGGACTTGAAATAATTATGTTTTTATGAAAAGGCTCGAGCATAGCAAATAGAAAAGTAAAATATTGTTATCTCATTTGCATCTTCGAAGGGTTTGGGAAACCCTAGGCGAAGCTCTCATTGTAGGTTTGCACGCCTGTCATAACATATGCTCATAATAATTTCAAACTCAAAGAAATGGGAACAGTTGACTTGATCTAGAAATGGAGGTAGACTCAACAAAGCTCCTATGGTTTGTTTTTTACTTTTGGCCGCCTTAAATCAGGTAGAATCTTACCAAGATTTTATGTCTTTCCGTTTTGATTCATTCTTGAGGTGAAAATATTAAGGAAACTTTGAATAAAAGATTTATGCACATTTGTAGTATTGAAAGGGTAAATGAAAAATCAGTTAGTATGTTTTGGTTTGTTCATGGATTTGTTTAAATTGTTAAAATATGTTAAGAGGTTGGTGATTATTTAAGAAATGGTTTTACATTCAGTTTTGTTTATGAAAGTGAAAATGGTAGTTAAAAAAAAGATTGAAAATATTTCAGTTACTTTTGAACAGAAAAACAAAAGAAATCTTACTGGGTTTTTCAACGGTTGAAAACCCTAACTCAAGGGTTTACCTCTTGACTCGAGTTTTGCAGTTTAAAAAAAATAAAAGGGGCTTCTTTGTATTTTTTCTCTATAAATTTATGGCTTCAAGCCATTCTAAAGTGATGATAAAACAAGAATAGAGCAGCAATGAAGGGTTTTATTGTAAAATCTAAAAGTTTGTACAAGTTTGAAAAAGAACTTGTTGGCTCTGGTTTTTACAACAAAGAGTTTTCTTTGTAGTTGGTATCATTGAAAATCATTCATTTTCTTGTACTCAATGATTGTGACATTGTTTCATACAATGCATATTGTAGTTGGTATCATTGAAAATCATTCATTTTCTTGTACTCAATGATGGTGTTAGGACTGCAAGTTCAATGCAGTTGTAAGATCATTATTTATTACAACTTTCAGACATTAATGTTGTGAAGTGGATTTGTTTGAGGTGTAGAGTGGATACTCCACCACTATAAAAAAATTTAGTTTTGGATTGAATAAAGAGACAGGTTTTGAGTGGTTTTTTATACCCATGAGGGTTTTTCCACTGAGGAAATTCATGTGTTATGTGATGCTATTTGTTCTCAGTTTTTGTGCCTAATAGTTCAAATCTTTTGTTTTGTTCATGCAATGCTCTGATACTTTTTCTCACTATTCAAGTTGTCTAAAAGGTCAAAGTTCAATTGTTCAATTTTGTCATGTAATGTTAAATGCATGAATGATAAATAAATCTGTTATTTGTTGGCTTATAATTATGTGTTCAAGATAGCATCAAAAGGTTGTTCATTAGTATAGTTGAACAATACTACATCATGCTTTTGAGATGAGTTGTAAATCACTCAGATTGCATATCATACTTCTCTAAGGTTCATTATTCACTTTGTATTTACAAGTCACATCCATTTGTTCAAGGTCTAGAGTGTGTATCTGCCTTTTTAAGTCAAAAATTTAAATTTATACAATACTCCAATTCACCCCCCCTCTCAGAGTATTTCCACTTCCTACAAGTGGTATCAGAGCGTAGGGTCCTACATTACGTCTTTCCTAGGATTGGTCTTACTCTTGGAAGTCATTCATCATGTCGCATGTTCAAGAGGGGTCATCTGTTACTAGAGCTGCATTATTTGATGGAATTGATTATGTGTTTTCAAAAATCAGAATGGAAACATATATGCTTTTTATAGACCTTGATGTTTGGAATATAGTCTGTAGCATGTACGCTGTACCTGCTAACATACCTACAAACCCTGATGAGAAAAAATAGTATGAAATGAATGCAAGAGCCAAACATGAAATCTTGTGTGGCCTGACTAAAGATGTCTTAATCATGCATTGTAAATCTGCTCATGAAATCTAGAAAAACTTGAAAACATATATCAAGGAAATAAAAAAAGTTAAACATTCAAAGATTCTTACTTTTGAAACACAGTTTGAGGAAATGATAATGAAAGATGATGAAAAAGTAGCTGAATACTTTCTAAGAATTGATTAAATTGTTAATGGAATAAGAGGATTAGGTGAAGAAGTAGATGAGTTCATAGTTGTTAAGAATGTCATTGGAACCTTATTGCCTAAATATGAAACCAAGGTTTCAGCCCTTGAAGAAAAGAAATTTTTTAACAAACTTACTTTAGATGATCTTCAAGGAACATTAACTGCTTTTGAAATGAGAACAAGCAAAGTTGACAATGCTAGTTCATCTGTGAAACAGACTACTTTTAAAACAGAGAAGAAAGAGGATTTAGATAGTGAACCAGACTTGTCTGATTTTTTAGAGGCTCTCTTAGTGAGAAAACTTAAAAGAAATATAGAGGCAAGCTGCCACTCAAATGTTTTAATTGTGGCAAGGCTGGTCATTTTGCAGCCCAATGTCCTCATGCTGACCAAAATAATGATGATGATCAGACTGAAAATCATTACAGGAAAAAGGTCTTCAGTCCTAAAAAGAAATTTAACTTCAACAACTTCAAAAAGAAAAAGAGTCTATTCAGTAAAGAAGACTCTGATGATGAATCAGATGATTCTTTAGGTGATGAAGGAGAAACCTTATTCATGGTTGAAGTTGATGTGCAAAAAGCTTCAAGCAGTCAACTAGATAGTCAAACAAATAGTCAATTTGATCTAGACAATTGTGTGATAAACCTTGAAGGTGAACTGCTTTGTGCCCTTAAAGAAATAAAAAACTCAAGAAACATATTACCTCTCAAGAGCAAGGTTCAAACAAGTTGATTGTATCTGCACAAGCTGAACTAGATGACTCTAAAAGAGTTGTAGATAATCTCAAATCAATTCTTGCTGATAAAGAAAAGGAGATTCAAGTACTCAAACAAAAATTTGTCTCTCTCACAACGCAAGTTGAAGAGCATGAAAGAACTATTCATTTGAATAATATGATTGGGAAACAAAAATAGCTTGATGACACAGGTGAATGTTCAAAATCTGCAAATTAGAACTTAAAGACTGATAGTAAGAAGTAGTCATTTGAGCACAAATGGAACAATTTTAGGTTTAATCATTTTTTCAATGGTTATTGCTTCTTTTGTAATAAATTTGATCACAAAGTAAGTTCTTGTAAATTTATGATGCCTAGAACTCCAAGATTTGGTCACAAACAATATTTTGGCTTTCCAAATACAATCAGGTGTTTCAAGTGTAATGCTATTGGTCATACATTCAGACAATGCAAACAAAATAAGTCAACTACATAAAAGGTTTGGAAATCCAAACTTGTTCCACACATAGAACAATCCATGCTTGTACAAACTGCCTTTCTCTCAAATAAGAAAACTTTATGGGTAGTTGATATTGGTTGTTCCAACCACATGACAGGGGATAAGGACAATTTTTTAAGACTTGAAGATTATGCTAGTGGATTTGTGAAATTTGGTGATAACTCAGGGATTCAAATAAAAGATAGAGGGTCTTTGCTTCTCAATGATGATACACCTATTCATGATGTGTATTATGTAGAAGGTCTCGAACACAATCTTTTAAGTGTCAGCTAAATCTGTGATAGTGGATACAATGTTTTATTTAACTCACAAGGTTGTGAAATCGAAACTAAGTCCGGTAAAATAGTTACAACCGGATTGAGAACACATGGAAATATATATAATCTTCTTAACTCTTCTAATATTGAAAGAAATGAAGGTATGTGTCTTATGGGTCAATTTAAATAAAACTGGTTGTGGCACAAACGTTTAGGGCATATAAACTTGGATAATTTGGTTAGAATCAGTAAATATCAAAATGTAAGAGGTTTACCAGTGCTAAGTAAACCAAAAAATGTTGTTTGTCCAGGTTGCCTAAAAGGAAAGCAAACAAAGGTGAGTTTCAAATCTAAGGAACACTCCTCATCTAAACCTTTGCAACTTGTTCACACTAATTTGTGTGGTCCTACTAAAACAAGGTCATTAAATGGTGAGAAATACTTTATGTTGTTTGTTGATGACTACACTAGAATGGTTTGGGTAACTTTTCTCAAACACAAGTAAAAGGCTTTTGAAAGATTCAAAATCTTTCGTAAAATGGTTGAGAAAGAATCAAATTTCAAACTTAAATGTTTGAGATCAAATAAAGGAGGCTAGTTTACTTCTCAAGAGTTTATTGATTATTGTGAACAACATGGAATAAAAAGGTAGTATGCTATTGCTAGGACACCTCAACAGAATGGGGTTGTTGAAAGAAAGAACAAATTTGTGAAAGAAATGGTAAGAACAATGCTAGATGAAGTCAAATTGCCTGATAGATCATGGAAAGAAGTTGTTCATACAATGATTTATATCTTAAACAAGGTACAGATAAGAGTGAAATCTAATTTCACTCCATATGAGCTATGGTATGGTCATTCTGCCACTATTAAAAACTTTAAAATTTTTGGTTGCAAATGCTTTATCAAAAAGGATGATGAAAATCTAGGTAGTTTTCAATCTAAGTTAGATGAAGGTATCTTTTTAGGATACTCTACTCATAGTAAAGCCTATAAATGTTTCAATATAAGGCTGAATGAGATTGTTGAATCTATAAATGCCACATTTGATGAGATGTTTCTTCTAGATGATAATCATGTGCAGGATGTTGGGGAGGAACCTACATTAGGACTTGACGGGTATTCTGAATCTACTGAAGCAGATAATTCTCAATATGAGGATGCTTCAAGCTCTAAAGTAGTAATACCTCTAAATACACCCTCCATGATTATTACCAAGAGGCATCCTCAAAATCAGATTATTGGGGATAAATATGCAGGAATTTTAACCAGAAGAAAAGCTAAACTTGAGGAACAAGCTCAAATTGCTGAACACTTCTTTCTGGTAATTGAATTTGAGCCTAAAAATGCCAATGATGCCTTAAATGATGATTACTGGTTGAAAGCTATGCAGGAAGAAATCAGTCAGATTGAGAAGAATAAAACTTGGGAATTAGCCCCAAGACCTAATGATAAAAATGTTATTGGAGGCAAATGGATCTTTAGAAACAAATTGGATGAATGTGACAAGGTGGCTCGAAATAAGGCACATTTTGTGTGTAAAGGGTATGCACAATGGGAAGGTATTGACTTTGGTGAAACCTTTGCTCTTGTTGCTCGAATTGAATCAATTAGAATATTCTTAGAATACTCTTGTTTCAAAAAATTTAAGATTTACCAAATGTATGTTATAAGTGCATTTTTGAATGGTTATTTTGATGAGGAAGTGTATATGGAATTACTTGAAGGATTTGTTGCAAAAGACAAACCTAATCATGCTTACAGGTTGAAAAAGACCCTTTATGGTCTTAAACAAGCTCATAGAGCTTGGTATTCAAGATTGGATTCACATTTGACAGCAAATGGTGTCATAAGAGGTGGCGTGGACAATAATTTCTATGTAAAAAGGGAAGGTAATGGCATTCTGGTTGTAGAGGTATATGTTGATGATATTATCTTTGGAAGCAATAATGATGCACTATCTAAGAAATTTTCAAAGATTATGGAATCTGAATTTGAAATGTCAATGTTAGGTGAACTAACATTTTTCCTTGGTCTTCAAGTTTCTCAACTTGAACATGGCATATTTCTGTCCCAAAAAAAATATGCTAAAGAAATGTTAAAAACGTTTCAGATGGCTGATTGTCATGCAATAATTACACCTATGGTAACTAGCTATAAACTTTTGAAAGTAGATGAATCTCCTGATGTTGATCAAACTGAATATAGGTCTATGATAGTTAGTTTATTCTACTTAATTGAATCAAAACCTGATTTAATGCAAGCAATGTGTATGGTTTCTAGATTCCAATCTACTCCTAAACAATCCCATCTTATAGTTGTTCAAAGAATATTTAAGTATATTCATGGCACTCTTGATTTTGGCCTTTGGTATCCTAGAAATGATAATTTTACTTTAATGGCTTATACTAATGTTGATTGGCCTGGTTGTCTGGATGAGAGAAAAAGCACCAATGGTGCAACATTTTTCCTTGGTGATTGCCTTGTGGCATGGCATAGTAAGAAACAAGATTTTGTTTCTCTTTCTACATCAGAGGCCTAATACATTGTTGCTACATCTTGTTGTACTCAGTTACTTTGATGGCTCAAACACTCTTGGATATGGGTATTATTGTTAACAAACCTATTGCTATGTTTTGTGACAATACAGTTAGTGCTGTAAACTTATCTAAAAATCCAGTTATGCATTCTCGAATGAAGCATATTGCTATTAAATTGCTCTTTCTTCGTGAAAAAGTGCTAAATAATGAAGTCATTTTTATAATATGTTCCTACACAAGCATAGGTGGTTGATATCTTTACTAAGTCTTTGGCTACATAAGCATTTGAAAGGCTTTAGTTATGATTGGGAGTTGTCTCTCAATCTCAGTTCTCATAAATATTTTCATTGGTTTAGGGGGAGCTTCTAAGCTATCTAAGTAGCTTTTTGTTGCTTCCTATGGCTTTCATTTGTTGCTTCATGATATATTTGCAGCTGGTTTAGTTCAGTTTTTCATGGCATTCACTTGGTTTCAAAGTTCTATGTTTGTCCTTGTGACAAAAAAGGGGGAGAAATATGAGATTGGCTTGGTTCATTGGTTCAGATTTGGTTCAGTTTGCATTCAGATGGCTTAGTTTTTGCCATCAAGGACAAAGGAGGAGTTTGTTGACTTCTCGTTTGTCTTATTTATCCTTGGTGACAAAACTATCACTTTGATGATTAGCACATTGATTTATGGTTTGATGGTGACTTAGACACTCTTGTTCATGTTCAGTTTTTGGTCTTCAGTGGACAACATTATGATATTGGTTACCTTTCTGTTCTCTTTTGTTGTGGTTTTGATCTAGTTAGTTTCATGTGCAGACTGAAAACTATTTTGCTCATAGAGTAACATATAGGTGATGACATTCTAATATGAAAGTGTATCATGTTTCAATTTTCATGTCTTCATCTTCATTCTCTTCAACACTTCAAAGTCTAGCCGACTATGGCATGTGCTATCAGGCTTTAAGTTTTGGTGATTTGATATCAACTTAGTGTCGATGAACATTGGACAATGATTTTATTTGTTATTGGGTTATAATGACAAGTCTTTGACAACGACATGTTTCATTTTTTTTTAAGGGTTTTGACAATGACAATGGTATTGTGATGACATGGACAATATTTGATAACTCACATGGATGTGAGTAGATAATAATGTGGCACTTGATTAGCATTATGGCGAGTCCCTTTTTACTTGGACAAAGAATTCCATGAGATAGAGTGATATGGTGGCATGACATATAAACTTGACTTGGTCAAATAGATATTATTCTTATCTCACGTGGGTAGCATAATGTAGTTTTTTTTTTTTTGGTGGTTTATGCTCCAGACTTGAAATAACTATGTTTTTATGAAAAGGCTCGAGCATAGAAACCAAAAAAGTAAAATATTGTTATCTCATTTGCATCTTCAAAGGGTTTGAGAAACCCTAACCGAAGCTCTCATTGCAGGTTTGCACATCTGCCATAACAATATGCTCATAAGACTTTCAAACTCAAAGAAATGGGAACAATTGACTTGATCTGGAAATGGAGGAGACTTGATAGAGCTCCTATTGTTTGTTTTTGACTTTTGGCCACATTAAATCAAGTAGAATCTTACAAAGATTTTATGTCTTACGATTTTTATTCGTTCTTGAGGTGCAAATATTAAGGGCAGTTCAAATAAAATATTTATGCACATTTGTAGTATTGAAAGGGTAAATGAAAAATCAGTTAGTACATGTTGTCCTCGATTTTAGTGCTGCTAAAATCATGAGGCAACCCTACAAAACTGGTCAGGCATGCAGATGGAGGAAAACTTCATGTCCGTTGCAAAGGAGAAAATGTTTGTGGAGGTGTCACAAAGGGAAAATTGAATTGCTGCAATACTTCAAAGGTAGGATCAACAATTCTTGCTAATCGTTGCCCACGAGTGTAACATCAATCAGCCAGATTATGATTTGAAGAAAAACAACAATGTGGAAATTACAATGAAAACGCACTGCAACCCAAGAGACAAACCGGTTGCACGTCGTTCCCCAGCAGAGTCGCCAAAAAACTGTTGGGTGAATATTTTGTCACTAGCGTACTAATGACAAAACATAAAATTCACACAATGCTATGCTAAGAAATTAATCTCTCCTCTCATCAAGGGGAGGTTCCCTATGAAATTTCTCCTCTAATTAACAAGAAATTAAATTTGTGGGTTGGTGTTGGGCATATAACTCTTTTTTTTCAGAGTTTATGTATTTTCCCTTCACCTAGTTACAATTTCTCTACCTCTTTAGATACTTAAAGAAAAGAACTATTAATCTAACAAACTACACAAAGAGTTACTTTTAAGCAGCACAAAGTCTTCTTTACGGTAACACTAATTCACATTGATTCTTACAAATCAAACAATAAGAAACTTAGCTTAAAGCCCAAAGTCTTCAAGTATAGATTTATAATCAATTAAACTACTAATAACCACAGCAATACAAACCTTACTACAAGTTACTTCTTTTATCAACGAATTTATCAAGTATGCGAAGAGCACAAAGTCTATTGGCAAGATTTGAGAGCTCTTTAACCATGCAGCAATATCTTAAAGATCAAATATGTAAAGATAATATGTATTCAATGGACATAGGAACATTAAATAATATAAACAAATTTATTGATACAACACAAAGTTTGCAATCAACAAAAATGTTTTCTTTATTTGTTTGATTGAATTCTCACCACAAAAGCCCAAAGTCTTAATTGGGATAAAAATCCAGCAGAGTTTTGCTAAGCATGAAAAAGATAAAAATATTTACAAAAACGTCCTCCTTATATGGGAAAAGAAGTTGAGAAAAAGGTGGGCACAGTTGACTTATTCAACCGCACAGTCCCATTTTACTACAACTTCAGCAGAAAGAAAATATGCAGCTGCGAGAAAACTTGCAGCATCTAACAATGCAACTACATGAAAAGAAAGTGTCAAAAAGATGACACTTTATTCATCTTTCTCCTCCTCATTGGATTTCTGAAATTCTTCAAACTGAGCTAAAGCAACTTGCATCTTAGCTTTGTCTAGCGCCATATCAACAATCTCATCAGCGCATCTTCTTTTCTTTGTCAATTTGCTGGGAGAGGGCTCGGACATTTCAACATGGATCATTAGTGTTTTGAAAATGATCACCATCGGATGACCAAATTTCATCAATTAGAACAAGAAAAAGGAGTCAGAAATGACTTAGGAGACAAAATGGGAAAAACTTGCAAGTCGGACTTTAAAGTCCGAACTGCACGTTCAAACAATATCATATGCAAGTTGGACTTTAAAGTATGACCTGCAAGGGAAAAACTTGACAAGCAACTGCATGTCGGACTTTAAAGTCCGATCTGCAACTTGGGAAGGAAACTCAAAATTCGCACATTGGACTTTAAAGTCCGATGTGCAAAGAAAATCAATCAAAGATTGCATATCAGACTTTAAAGTCTGATATGCGAGAAGGGCAAACCTTAACTTGTAGGTCGAGAAAAATTCCCTGACCTACACATGGACCTTGGCGAATTGAAACAAAAATAATCATGCAGGAAAAGACTCCTTGCAAGTTAGACTTTAAAGTCTGACATGCAACTTCCTTCTTGCTAAACTGCACATCGAAATTTAAAGTCCGATGTGCAAGGGAAAAGTCCCTGTAGGTCGTACTATAAACTCCGCTCTGCAGGAAAAGAACTGCCTGCAGGTCGGACTTTAAAGTTCGATCTATAGGGAAAGAACCAAAACATTGCACATTGGACTTTAAAGTCCGATGTGCAATTCTAACAAAGAAAAACCCTGCAAGTCGGACTTTAAAGTCCAATCTACAGAGAAGATTGCCAAAACATTGCACATCGGTCTTTAAAGTCCGATGTGCAATTCTATCTAAGAAACACCCTGCAGGTCGGACTTTAAAGTCTGACCTGCAGGCAAAAACTGCAAAATCTAAAAAACTTAAAAAACCAAGAAAAACAAAAGACAAAAAGCAAAAGAGGCTAACCGACGGAGTCAATCAACCTTTCCCGAAGGACGTGAGGCATGAAACGGACCAGTTTCGTAGGGTTGCCTCACAATTTTAGCAGTGCTAAAATCAAGGACAACAACTGGCTCTGACTAGGGAACAAGCTACACCACTTAAAGCTTGTAGGATCCAGAACTTCGAGTGCCTATATCCATTGGGCTATAGAGTTAGGCGACAAAAGGACTAAGACGCAAAACAACTTACTAAAAAGAAAGACATTGACTTGTGCAACTACACTTATTGAAAAGAAAACTAACTTAACCTAAACTAACTGACAATTGAAACCTTCCTAAATGAAACCATTCACGGGCTTTCCAAAATAGCTGCCTTTTTTCAGCAGCTTGCAATGCCTTGCATGATCATAAGCAACTTTGTATAGATGGAGCACAGACAAGTGTACCAGGACTTGATGCAACACTCCTTGGAGGAGATGAACAAATCCACCCTCCTCTTGGGGTGAATCATATGTGCTGCTGCCCCAAGGTGGAGTTTTGAAACTGGACTGCTCTTGCTTAGCTAAATATACTTTTTTGGCTTCTTTCTCAAGTATATCCTCTAGCTCATGTACAAGTGGGACCTCTGGCTTTCCATTAGCCTCCAACCAAGCAAGATGTTTGATTGGACATCCTCTTGATCGTACAAAGACTGAAACCTTCTTACTAGCTACAACTTGAACAACTGGTTTTTCAACCGTAACAACCTCATGCTGAATAGAATGATCTTCTTCATGTGATTCAGATGAAAACATGATTGCATTGTATGACTTAGTAGGCTGTTCACAAACTTCTGATTGGAGAGAATCATCAACAAGACTTGGACAAAACTCTTCTATAGTGCTCATGAAAAGATCTTCATCAAGTTCTGGGGTAGGTCTCTTATGCAAGATATGCCCAAGTTCATGACCTTGGAGCATGAAAGCATTCATTTCAACTTGATTGGGATCTTCATGCATGTTCACCTTTTCACATCTCATGATGTGATTGGCCTCCTCCATGGTACCTGGCATGGTCGTTTCTTTTTGTTCAATAGCTTTTTGGAACTACATAAAACAGATTTGAGAGTCACCAGCTATGTCTAATTCCTCCTCTTGGAATAGACCAGCAAGATCACTTTGTTCAGATTCAAAGTCCTTCACTGCTGCATTTGTTGATGGTGGCTCAAGTGCAAGCCCTTTTGGTGGCGAAGGAAGCTTGTCTTGATTTCTAGCTACATAACTAGGAGCAGTATTTGGATATGGCCTCCTAGGAATATCTTCATAAGAGGAAGAAAATAAACCTTGAGCTATTTGCTTTTTGAGGGCAAGAAACTCATTAGCCAACCTTTGCACCGTGGTATCTGCTCTCTTGGTAGACCATGATCCCAAAGAAGAGTTTTCTTTGGACCCATTTGAATCTATCTTTATCTTACCCGCAAGGATAAGATCATCTTCAACCTCAACTGCTAAGGTTTGTGCACCTGCAAGGTCTCTTGGAACTACTCTTCTGAACAAGAAACTCACCTCAGGTGACTGAGCATTCATGAAGAAGCACTTCAAATTTGCAGCGGTAGGCTGAGAAGCAACCAGGATGCGGTTATGTAGCTTGTTGAATTTAGCAACAAATTCCTGCATGGACTCTTGTGGTTCTTTCTTCATCTGAGTCAATTGTGCCAATAGCACATGCTCATCTTCTGTAGGTTTGAACCTTGACTCAAACCTTGTTTTGAGGCTAGCCCAATCTGTGATAGAATTATTTGGCAAATGGTAAAACCAATCAGCAGCTACACCTTGTAAGGTTTCAATAAATAACCTTGCAGATACATCTTCATGCTCAACTCCTAAAACACCACTCGCAATATAAAATGCAGCGATGTGTTCATCAGGATGTTGAGCACCATCACCCAAAAACTTGGGAAAGTTCTTCCATGAACCATCAGGAAGAACATGTAAGGGTAGAGTCAGGTTCAACGGACCAAAAGCATTCCCCCAAGGACCTCAAGCTGCCATTTTACATATCCTTGGTGAAAGTTTGATAAATTATAAGGAAAGGAATTACAATGAATAGGATACCGGTATGCTTCAACCAAAAGCATGAGGCTTTTGGATGTGTATTCGATCCCCAGCAGAGTCGCCAAAAACTGTTGGTTGAAAAATTTGTACACTTGGGGACATATACAAACTTGTGGCTTCAACCACAATTTGTGAGTAAAACTCTCCTAATTAAGGGAAGGCTCCCCCTATCTACAAAGTAAACTAATCTAATATGAGTGGGACAACAGTCTTTCTTCTTCTTTCAAGAAAAACTATACTCTTTTCTCTTCACAGAAAAGTAGTAGCAACTGGAAATAAACAACAACAAATACAGAAATGAGACTTCTTTGTAGGATTTTTGGAACATAAAGGGAAGCAAAGTTTCCATGAAGGCACAAAGACCTCCGTCACTTCCCCGGGATGGGAAAACAGAAAGAAAGCTCACAGTCTTCAACTATCTATTCTCCTATCAACCTTTTTGGATGATTTTCTGCCAACTAAGCACAATATGTAGCAGCTCAAAGTCTAACTACATGATGCCCTTCAACTCACATGCACAAGTCTTAAAAATAGAAGCAACACAAAGTCTACAAGCTATCTTCCCACTTTAGCTTTCCACACTAGTTTCAGATATGATAAGTAGCTCAAAGTCTACAAGACCAAAACTGAAAACCAAACATATAACTCTAAATACAATTAGCAGCTCAAAGTCTGCAAGATTGAATTTAAATCCCTCTTTCACAATAGAACAAAACTCACAATCAACTCTAGAAAATGTCGTCACATAACAACTTGAATTGGCACAAAGTCTCAACACAACTTGCCTATTTTATTGAAAGCAATCTGATTTACATCTAAACTCAAAGTCTTAGAGTGCATATACAAACTGGCAGAATTTTGTTGCATTGCAAAAAAGATCCTATTTACAAATGAGGGTCCTCCTTATATAGGAAAATGTTGGAGAAAAATGTGGGCACAATTGACTAATTCAACTACACAGTCCCACTTGACTACAACTTCAACAGAAAGAAAATATGCAGCTGTGAGAAAACTTGCAACATCTAACAATGCAGCTACATGAAAAGAAAGTGTCAAAAAGAGGACACTTTATTCATCTTTCTCCTCCTCATTGGATTTCTGAAATTCTTCAAACCGAGCTAAAGCAACTTGCATCTTAGCTTTGTCTAGCGCCATATCAACAATCTCATCAGCACATCTTCTTTTCTTTGTCGATTTGCTGGGAGAGGGCTCGGACATTTTAACATGGATCATTAGTGTTTTGAAAATGATCACCATCAGACGACCAAATTTCATCAATTAGAACAAGATAAAGGAGTCAGAAATGACTTAGGAGACAAAATGGGAAAAACTTGCAAGTCGGACTTTAAAGTCCGAACTACACATTCAAACAACATCATACGCAGGTCGAAAGTCCGACCTGCAAGGAAAAAACTTGACAAACAATTGCATGTCGGACTTTAAAGTCCGATCTGCAACTTGGGAAGGAAACTCAAAATTCACACATCGGATTTTAAAGTCTGATGTGCAAAGAAAATCAATCAAAGATTGCATATTGGACTTTAAAGTCTGATATGCGAGAAGGGCAAACCTTAACTTGCAGGTCGGGAAAAATTTCTCGACCTGCACATAGACCTATAGGTCGGGAAAAATTTCCCGACCTGCACATGGACCTTGGCGAATTGAAACAAAAATAATCATGCAAGAAAAGACTCCTTGCAAGTCGGACTTTAAAGTCTGACATGCAACTTCCTTCTTGCTAAACTGCACATTGGACTTTAAAGTCCGATGTGCAAGGAAAAAGTCGTTGCAGGTCGGACTTTAAACTCCGCTCTGCAGGAAAAGAACTGCCTACAGGTCAGACTTTAAAGTTCAATTTGCAGGGAAAGAACCAAAACATTGCACATTAGACTTTAAAGTCCGATGTGCAATTATAACAAAGAAAAACCCTGCAAGTCGGACTTTAAAGTCCGATCTGCAGAGAAGATTGCCAAAACATTGCACATCGATCTTTAAAGTCCGATGTGCAATTCTATCTAAGAAACACCCTGCAGGTCGGACTTTAAAGTCCGACCTGCGGGCAAAAAACTACAAAATCTAAAAAACTTAAAAACTGAGAAAAACAAAAGACGAAAAGCAAAAGAGGCTAACTGACGAAGTTAATCAACCTTTCCCGAAGGATGTGAGGCACGAAACAGACCAGTTTCGTAGGGTTGCCTCATGATTTTAGCAGCACTAAAATCGAGGACAACAGTACGTTTTGGTTTGTTCATGGATTTGTTTAAATTGTTAAAATATGTTAAGAGGTCGGTGATTATTTTTGAAATGGTTTTGCATTCAGTTTTGTTTATGAAAGTGAAAATGGTAGTTAAAAAAAAAGATTGAAAATCTTTCAGTTACTTTTGAACAAAAAAACAAAAGAAATCTTATTGGGGTTTTCAACGGTTGAAAACCCTAACTCGAGGGTTTATCTCTTGACTTGAGTTTTGTAGTTTTAAAAAAATAAAAGGGGTTTCTTTGTATTTTTGCTCTATAAATTTATAGCGTTAAGCTATTGTAAAGTGATGATAAAACAAGAATAGAGCAGCAGTGAAGGGTTTTATTGTAAAATCTAAAAGTTTGTACAAGTTTGAAAAAGAACTTGTTATCTCTGGTTTTTACAACAGAGAGTTTTCTTTGTGGTTGGTATCATTGAAAATCATTCATTTTCTTGTACTCAATGATTGTGACACTGTTTCATACAGTGCATATTGTAGTTGGTATCATTTAAAATCATTCATTTTCTTGTACTCAATGACGGTGTTAGGACTGCAAGTTCAATGCAGTTGTAAGATCATTATTGATTACAACTTTCAGACATTGATGTTGTGAAGGGGATTTGTTTGAGGTGTAGAGTTGATACTCCACCATTGTAAAAAGTTGCAATTTTGGATTGAATAAAGAGACAAGTTCTGAGTATTTTTTTATACCCCATGAGGGTTTTTCCACTCAGGAAATTCATGTGTTATTTGATACTATTTGTTCTCAGTTTTTGTGACTAATAGTTCAAGTCTTTCATTTTGTTTATACAATGCTCTGATACTTTTTCTCACTGTTCAAGTTGTCTAAAAGGTCAAAGTTCAATTGTTCAATTTTGTCATGTGATGTTAAATGCATGAACGATAAAGAAATTTGTCATTTGTTGGCTTATAATTCTATGTTCAAGAAAGCATCAAAAGGTTGTTCATTAGTATAGTTGAATAATACCACATGATGCTTTTAAGATGAGCTGTAAATCACTCACATTGGATATCATACTGCTCTAAGGTTCATTATTCACTTTGCATTTACAAGTCACGTCCATTTGTTCAAGGTCTAGAGTGTGTATCTGCCTTTTTAAATCAAATAATTAAATTTATACAATACTCCGATTCACCACCCGTTCCCCCCCCCCCCTAGCCCCCCCCAAGAGTATTTCCACTTCCTACAAATCCTGCCTAATATCTCTTTCACCTTGACTATATAAGCATAGCCTCTTTATACATTGTTGTATCCATAATCAAGCAATTCATCATCTTTCTCTACTTTGTTGCGGAAATTTATTTTTGTGTTGTAAGAATTCCTTGGCTATGTGAGCTCATTATCACCTCCTACATTAATTTCCTCTAAGCCAGAGGTATAAAGGAGGTTGTTGTAATCTTTAGGGAGCTTTTTGAAAGTTTGTGAAAGTGATTTTGATTAAAATTGGTATTTGCTTGTAATCCTCAAGACTGTTGTGAAGACTATTATTTTCTTTGAAATAAATTTCAAGTAATTTATTGTTGTGTTAAGAGCTGTTAGATTCTGATTGTTTGATAGGACCCCATATCTAGATTGCACCATATCCTTCCACACATGAATGCTCATAAATTTATTTGCACCATATATATCCATACACACATTTATTTATTAAGTGCAAGTCTTTAGATGAAATTGCATCCTTAGTTGAGTTGTATCTTTGGTCTATTTTTTCTCCTGTCAAAACGTGATCTAAGGAGCAATAGACAGATGCTATGGGCTCTTCCGTCTTTCGTCTATTGTCACCAACCTCTATGAAACAAAAAAACCAATCAAGTGAACACACCTTAAACTTCCAGTGAGCATTTAAAAGAAGTGAGCCTTATGTACATCAATTTGATGATGCTAAGAATAAATATATTTTTTTAATGGAAACAATTGTATTTCATAGATATGATATTTACACAGCTATTCTGACTCTAAAAACACAATACGTTTACACGGACAGTACATAATCTGAAAGTTAGTCGCAAGTTAAAACACAATACATTTACACGGACAGTACATAACCTGAAAGTTAGTCACAAGTTATACACCGTTGATTTTGCAAGCTACGACTGAGATTTTCCAAATGATCAATAACACGATGTGGATTTGACTGTTTTGGAGCCAGTCCTGTTACCCTAAAATAATAATCAAAATTTGACCATAGGTAGTAAACTATTCTTAACAGTTGAATGGGAAGTGTGAAGAATAGCTGTCCCCGCACTCAAATTATGGCCCTGCCCAGCACTACGTGCCATATTTGGCAGGGAAGGTCCCCACAGCTTAGCTCATGAATTCAGAGATGCGTACCCAGTTGTACCACAGATACAAAATAATTCATAAATGAAATAATTTCTTCTTTGGGTCAATTACGAGCTCACTATCATATACAGTACGTCTCTTACGGAATCTCTGCAACTAGTCAACAAGCCATGTGCAATTCCCAGGTTTCTGTCAATTCACAGCGTTCAATCCACTTTTCTGCAGATTTCAAGTACACTCATGTTTTGGCCTTCTTTCCAATTCGATCCTCGACAGCTATCAATACCATTTCAGAGTGAAAAAGTTTTCCACAGTGATGAAAGATTAAATAGTTGTCTGTACTCGAAAGTTCTTTTGAAATTTGTAAAGGTTTTCTGTACAAAATCGATTCGACAGTCGCCTCAAGAATGGGTGCGTCACTGGCATGGAGTAATCTGCAGTTTAGATTTTCCTGGATTTGTGCAATCCATCAATATTCCATATGTCTACCAAGTGTTGGGACTGCTTAAGTATTTGATTTGACCACCCTCCAAATTCAAGATGTATTGTAGAAAATTTGAATGAAATGTCATTTTCAGAGATTAAATCAAGTGCTATTTTTTAGCTGTAGCTGTATAT
This sequence comes from Cryptomeria japonica, assembly GCF_030272615.1. Lineage (NCBI taxonomy): Eukaryota > Viridiplantae > Streptophyta > Pinopsida > Cupressales > Cupressaceae > Cryptomeria > Cryptomeria japonica. The sequence goes on along the minus strand of NC_081414.1, from coordinate 282,913,593 downwards.
GTATTTTGATTTAACTGAAATGAATTCAAATGTTTAACAAGGTGAAGATAGTAGGTAGAGATTTGATGTTTAGTTTTAGAAAGATTTTTGAAAATGATTGTGTAAATTTTTGTAGGGACAAGTGTTACACATTTTGAAGGAGAATGCATTATAATGTTGAAAATAATTACAAAGATAACAAGTGTTGTGTGGTGATTAGAGTTAGAGGAAGATGATTGGTTTTGTAAGAAAGTGGCATGGCAAATATAGAGAGTTAAAAGAACCAATTTTTTCTTCTAAATGTGAATTTCATAAAGGATGGGACACTTTTCATTATATGCGCACTTTCTCTTCACCAATAAATCACTATATTATTTCTTGTTATAAATGCTGGACAAATGTACATATGGTACCATTATAAGCTAAGATACAAGGATGAGACACTTTTCGTAGCACCCACATCTTTCCTTAGTGGGCAAAATATTATATTATTCTATGTTATAAATGGTAATGAATCTACAAATGATAATGAATATAAAATAAATATTGTTAATAGTAGTACCATATTACAAAGGTATCAAGTGTTATGTGGTGATTAGAGTTAGAGGAGGATGATTGGCTTTGTAAAAAAGTGGCATGACACATACATAGGGTTGGTCAAAGAACTAATTCTTTCTTCTAACTTTATTATGAAATCATAGCTGTAACTATAAATTTGAATTTCGTTAAAGATGGGACCCTTTTCATTATATGCACACTTTTTATTTCTTGTTTTCAAAAGTTGGATTGGTGCACATATGATAGCATTATAAGCTAAGATACAAGGATGTGACACTTTTTATCATACCCACATCTTTCCTTAGCAAGTAAACCATTATATTATTTCATGTCATAAATGTTAATAAAAGCACAAATGATAATAAGTATAAGTTAAATTAATATTGTTAATAGTAGTACTATATTAGATAATTGTGAAAACATCAATAAAATGAGAGTAAGAGTGATAAAGACACATATTTTAAATATATATTTATTTTGATATAAACAACATATGGACAATAATTTAATAATAATAGTGTGTTAGCCTGTTTGTAGATAAAAGTTATTTTTGGGGGGGGGGCCTGGAAATGAGAATAGTCAAATTGATAATTGTATAAAGTATTTAACAATAACCATGTTCAATAATTTAAAAAATCATGTTAAAATAAATTATTAAAGTATATAAGTAAAGTACATACAATTAAAGAATTGTAATGGTGAAATTTATATATTTATGTCTATTTTTATTTAGTTTAAAATTACTATTAAGTAATACATTTTTGTGTGAAGTTAGACTAATTTTTTAATATATTATCTCTCTTTATTTATACTCAATTCTCATTCATTTAATCTTTCTCTTATTTACATTGGCACATAGATATATCCTTAGTCATTAATTACAATTGTCCTAACATTAATTCTCATACATTTCTTCCCACCCTTGATATTAGCAATTCATTTCATCTGTCAATCTTTACCACACATGAAAGCAAGGAGCATGATAGCGAGAATACTAAAAATCATGATTCTAAGATTATTTAGACAAAATAATAGCTTGAATACTAGAAAATTAAATTTTCTTGAATGAAGAATGAGGCCTCAATTTATAGAAATCCGGATTTTATTGAACAACCAAGATTGAATTGATTTTTAGGAAGTTGAACGGACATGATCGAATGCAACTCAAAGTTGCCATTTAGAAGATGAGCTAAAATGGAAGAAATCCAGAGAGATCAAGCATATCAAGAGAAAAAGATAATAAGGAGAATTAATAAATAAAATTCATTAATTATCTCCACATGAGGATAAATGGAGGAATTAATAAATAAAATTTATTAATTATCTCCACATAAAAAGAAGATAAATACGATAAATTAATAAATAAAATTTATTAATTATCTCCACTCGAGAAGATAATAAATACGATAACTTAATAAATATAAATTATTTATTTCTTCCTCATATTCATCAATTAGGCAATTAAATAAAATAAATTTATTTAATTGATAAATAAAGGAAAAATTGTTTATTTCTCAGAAGAAGTGTTAGTATGAAAGAGGCTTAATTAATTATATAATTATTTTAACCTAGGAGGGAATCAAGTCAAATTGATGTCAAGGGATAAATATTTGGTCAAATTGAATCAAACTAGGTGAAATTGGGAAGAATTGGGAATAATTAGTCAAAATGAATCAAATGATAGGAAATGGGATCAAAATGATGTCATGGGACATGAAATGGGATCGAAATGATGTCATGGGACATGAAATGGGGACAAATTGATGTTATTAGAAAATGATTTGGGACAAAATGATATCATCAGGACAGGTTTTGGGACAAAATGATATCATAGAATCAAAATGGGAACAAAATGATATCAATGGGATAGGTTCCGAGACAAATTGATATCATAGGATCGAAATGGGGACATAATGATATTAATGGGACAAGAAATCATTAAATTGAAGGAGACAAGAAATGAGATAGGATTGATGAATAGTAAAGACCGAGCACATGATGAGAAAACATGTTAAAAATAGGAGACACAAGTGTTGACCATTTTTTAATATCTACACTGTTAATAATAAATCTTTCAATATTCCATATCTTTATATGGATCCATGTATTTATGGAAAAACACTTGAGATATGCAATTATGCAAAAAAGGTATGAATATGAAAAAGTGATCCTAAAAGTAACACTTCTATAGATGAATCACCTCCTCCTCCTCCCTTATCATTTAAAGGCATTAAACTCCTAAATATAAAATTATTCATAAACTTGGATACAACTATAAAGGACAAGGAATGAATAAGGAAAGTCATCATACATCAATTGAGCCATAAGAAGCTAGACATCACCATACATTAGGATGTAAATTTTAAGAGGTCACATGTTGGTTAGAAGAATGCAATTCAAAAGGTAAAGAACCTAACAATAAACATAGTGAGAACCCAATGATACATCTTGTTCATTAATTACATATAATTCTAATTATGGGATATTTGTGTAGATCTTTGATTTGTTTACCATTTAAGGATTCCATATAAACATTTAGTATCCATTGATCAACAAAGATAAACATGCATGTATACTAATTAGTCATGACATATCTTTCATACACACACATGACTAGATTGTTTGATTTATTTGCATTTTGAAGTTGGCTCCATATATATGTATAATTTAATTGTATAAAATAAGTCTAAAACAAGTCCAAATCATGAATCATATATTAAAAAACATTCATAATCTGCCACGAGATATAATTTTTTTTAAAAGCATGTACAATCACAATAGGAACAAATATAAACAAAAAAATTCAATTGGAAATATCATAAACACATAACAATTACCTAGTACACCTCCCCCCAATCTATTACACCTATTATAATGGGTAATTATATGTGGCCTTGACAAGGACCTTAATCTAGACCTTTGATGTAGGAGAACTTGAGTTCACAATAAATCTTATATCACTTATTTAAATAAATAAACATGCAATGAAGTCTCGTGAGTCTATGCATATGTTTCCATTATCCACTAAAAGGTTTCTAGTTGTTATGCAAATATTTTCATTGATTGTGAAAAATTTCCTAGTTATCGCACAACAAATTCTAGGTGTTGTGCAATAGTTCTTAGTTGTTTGCATATGTTCTTGGTTGCATTTATTTGGAATCAAATTAGAGTTTCAAACTTAAGTAATGCCATTTAATAATGGTCTTAAACAGTGAGAGCTTAATGATTGGGGACCATTACCAAGCAATTCATGAGGACATATAGGGCTAAGAAGATGAGAAAAAATGGTTGCAAGGGATATACTTGGATAGATAATGAGATATGGGTAGGACATCCTTGAAAAAAATATGCCCTAAATCATGTGTAAGAGGAAAATATGTTATTGTGACAAAGACAAGGCATAATGGAGGAATATGTCAACCATCTAAAAACAAGGAGACATTGGTAAAATGAATGGAACCATAGATTAATGAGAGAAGGAGGAATAATTAGTTTAAATGTAATCCATTATGGTCATAGACCACACCTATTTCATTTTGGTATGGTGATAATTTAAATTTTCTTTGCATATCTATTTGTCATTAAAAGATAATACATAGAATTAATACAAGTGAATTTATTGTTTTTTTTTTGTTACGCTAGTGGTATCCCCGCAACCCAGCCCAATGCCCAACCCGCCTTACCTTGGACTTACTTATTGCCAAGTTGGGGTTCAGGAAGGGGCGAGCTGAAGTGAGACTATTCCATAGGGGATGTACCAAGTCGCTCGCAAGCCAGGTGCATCGAGTGAGTCCAGGCCTCAGAGTCAAACTCGAGACCAATGGGGAGCGAACCCATGGCCCAAGCCAACTCTACTACCAGTGTAGGCTTGTTGCTACTTTAATTTGGTATTTCAATCGTATCACAAAATTATTTAGGTTGCCATGTTAAGTTGTCTTTCATTTTATCCCTACATAGATTGCACTAGAAATGGTATAAAAACAAGACTTTCTTAGTAGAGTAGTTTCTTAAGAGTCTCTAATAACTTTCTTGTATGTGGGAGAAATCCCTACATTTGTAGAGATTAAGAAACGAATACATTAATTGGTGTAAAAACAAGGTCTTGTTTTTCTTGGAAATTTTACTTCTTGGGATGGGTGACCATTTAGGAAGTCTCGATAATTCATTGTTATGACCTTTACCTAAATGCAATGAGTGCTAAGTAGACCATTTATTCATACAATAGATGGGTTCCTACACACCCTACTCATGAAATACAAATTAGTAGGTCTACCTTATATCATACAAAATTGAATCCTAATATACATCTTAATTTAACACATTGAGATAAATAGGACATTAATATAAGATTATATTAAATCATTCTCTTAAATAGACCCAGTTAGGTGCCTCCTCCATGGAGTGTAGGGTAGTCCCATGTTACCATAAGCCATCTTCTCGTAGTTCCATATTACTATAAGTCATCTACGTATTCAAAAACAGATCTCCTAACATTGTGAACTATAAAATGATCCATTTCGATTTCCAATACTCTATTTTTTTATTTTTTTTGATAAAAGTGGATGAACCACTGAAATTATATTAAATCTTTATATTTTTTTTACATGGTGTCTGGTTCAATGAGCACTGAAGAGAAAGAACCAGTAAGAAAACCCTTCAGTATTGCTCAAGAGAACAAAAGCCTATCTACCCATTACAAAAGCCCATAGGCATCCCAAATAAAACCCCCCAGTTACATAGCCAACTGCATTAGATATAAAGGAAGCTTGTGAGAAGCTTGTGAGAACCAGTGAAGAAGACATCATCCTAAAATGAAGCCACCACTGCCTGAACATAATCAGTGCCATCACCCCAATAACCAATCTGTCTATGCACCACATGAATCCAAGGCTCTGAAGAGAACAAAACACAAAGCCAGAAGGGAACCAAGAAAAAGCAATCTTGCCAGCATAAAAATGGTTAGCAAACATATGCCCATCCATATAAGAAGTAGAGAAGGATGATGAAAACCCTTTGGAATCAGGATGAGAGCCATCCATAGAATAGTCCATAGCAAAAACCACAATAGCAACAATAGGATAAGAAGCCATCTGCTCCACCATATTAACTGCACTTTCCAGTTGCTCAAAAAAAGCCACCAACCACCGATTTTGCCAAGAACTCTCCAAACAATGTAGAGCATTTTGTGTTAGAAAGAAAATACAAAGATTGAATGAATGCCATATCTACACACCATCTAGAATATAACAAAGAACAGGATAACCAAATCATGATTATCTTTTCATCATAAGAGAAAATGTCGAGCAAGAAGCTTCACATCAAAATATGAAACTACCTCATATCTCACAACAATCCCAATCATTAAAACAACTTCCTAAATAGCAAAACACCCACAAAGCAAAATGATTCAATAGAAGGACCAATACCAAGCATTATGAAACTAAACCTCATGGCAAAGTCACCCACTTCCAACCGTAAAGAGACATGATTACCAAAAAAGTAGAGGATCAAAACAATATAACTTAACAGACCCCTGCCATGAAAACTAATGATTAGCATGAAAAGGCCGATACCAAAAAACAGTCCCCAAGATATCCAATGGAAACCGAGATATCCATTTATAGTGATATCCACATAAACCAATAATGTAGCCACATAAGACAAGACAATACCAATCCAAAAGCCCATTCAATACCAAAACTGCTAGCCGATCATAAGGTGACCCACTTCTGACCATGAAGAAAAACAATTACCAAAAAACCCAGACGATCTCACTTTTATAACTTGCCAAACATCTATCATAAAGTTGAAGGTTAATATAAAGAAAGGCCAAAACCAAAATAATCTCCTAAACATCAAATGAAAACGAAGATATCCATCGACAGAGATATCCACAATACCCAAAAATGCAGCCACATAGACCAACATGAAACCCAACCCAAAGCCCATTCACTACCAAAAAATGCCAGCCGAGCATAAATTGCCCCTCCATCCTCCATACTTGATGAGAAGCTACTACCAAAAATATCTACAACAAAGATGTTGCCATAAGGCAGGACAACATCCCCCCTATAGCCATATAAGGAAGTGAAAAACCACACAAAGCAAGGAGATGGGAGAGGATAGTCGAATAAAGGGAAGCTCAATCCAAAAGTAGAAACCACAAAAAACTCTCTATTTAATGAGGAGATTCTCCCAGTAAATGTCAACCTCAAAGATATTGCCCCAAAGACCAACACCTTCCCTATAGGCACTTACGAAAGAACAACCACACCAAGTATAGGGAATGAAGGAGGTTTCTAAATGGAAGGTCTGCTAAGAAAGAAGCTTCATGTAAGAAACAGGAATATCCGAAGGAGAAACTTCTATATAATCAACACCCTCAACAATAGCCTTGTTTGCTAGAAAATCCGCAAAGACATTGATCTCTCTGAAACAGTGAGAAATAGAGAAAGTGGAAAAACCTCTTAATTTTAGAAGAATGTGATCTAAAAAATACTGCAAGTGCCAAGAGAGACACTTTTTGCTAATAACCGCCTGAAAGACCAGCATTGAGTCACCTTCAATAACAATATCTTTAATGTTTAATGAAAGAGCGAGATCAATTCCAAAGGATAAAGCCTGGAACTTAGCCACAATATTAGTGCCTTGACCAATATATTTTCCCACTGCTTTGATGATCTTTGAAGAATGATAAAAAATAATTACACCAACACTAGATCTCCCTGGATTACCCTTAGAAGCCCCGTCAAACTGAAGTTTGAATGAAGGAAAAGGAGGAGGACTCCATTTAGCCATCTTGCGCTTAAAAAGCGAAGAGAGTCCATCTGATATAGCCCCATGAGAAGGCATCCGATGAAGAGAATACCATCTCCAAGTGACCCAATTATCCCAATGAGAAAAAGACCTGAGGTGATCTAAATTTTTATGAATGAAAGAAAGTGCCACTTCACTAATGGAGGCTTGGATTTTACCAATTACGTCTGTAAAGGTAGCAAATTTATGTTTGAAGATTCTAGAATTCCTTTCAAGCAAGAGATTCCAAACCACCAGAGATGGGGCGACAACCTAAAGAGATGAGTAGAACGAAGTGGGAAACAACAAGGGCCAGGTCATGAATTGTGAGAGTAGATTCAAACAAAGAGCAGAAGACCATCCTAGCATATCAAACAACCAATACCAACATTCAAAAGCAAAAGGACATAACAGGAAAAGGTGATCCACCAATTCCATACAATGACCACAAAAACCACAAGGAAATACTGCTGTAATCCCAAGCCTATCCAATCGCATCCTAGTAAGGACTTTATCTTGGACTGTCAGCCAAGCAAACACCCCTGCCTTTGGAAGACAAGCAGGATGCCAAAAAAGTTTAGTAGGCCAACAAGAGGGTAAAGAGGGCTGAACCAAAGAATTATACCCATCTTTTACTGAATAGGAGCTTGCAACACTCTTAACCCAGACCAAAGAGTCCTCCTTATTATGGAAAACTAGAGGTCTTATATGAAGCTCTTCCACAAAAGCTAAAATAAGATCGTTATCAATAGACAAGGGAGGGATATCCTTCCATTTAGCCACTAAACATGGACTTGAGGAGATAATGTTAAAATAATCTACAATAAGAGGCCCCCAAAGATCCGATAAAATATCAGGGAAAGGGGACCAGTCACGAATAGCTGAAAGAGCAGGATGCCCATTCCAAACTTCATCCCAGAACCGGGCCTTTTTCCCACTATGGACAACCCAAGATAAATGTGGTAAGACAACCTTCCTACGAGAAACCAAAAAATTCCAGAACACAGAGCCCTTCGGAAGAGATGTTGCAGTAAAAATCCTTTCTCTGGATGCTCCCCTTAAATACTTGGCGAGCATGACAGAAGCCCATTTGCTAAGAGGGTCTGCATATAACTTCCAAATCAATTTTGCCCCCAATGCTTTATTTTGAATGACTAAGGCATGGATACCCGCACCCCCCAACTCTTTGGGATGACAAATTTTATCCCAAGCAAGAAGAGGGATCTTCTTTCTACCTCCTAAGTTATCATTCCAAAGGAAGGTCCTAAGGGAAACCTTAATGTCCTTAATGACTTGAGAGGGAGCCTGCAGGATAGACATCAAATATGTAGGAATGACATTCAAAACTGATTTGATTAAAAGGATCTTACCAGCCATTGTAAGCCACTTATGGTTCCAGGAGGAAATCCTGGAGGTTATCGAATGAACAACTTTATCCCAAAAGGAAGCCTTTTCCAACCCCAAAAAGAAAGGAATGCCCAAGTACATACATAGAAAAGCCCCAACTTGAAAAATCCAAAAGCAGGCAAGTTTGTCCCTAACAAGAGGGGAGACATTCACGAAAAAGACCTTGGACTTCTAATTATTAACTTTTTGTCCAGAAAAAGCAGCATAATCAGAGATAATTTTCTTAATAACTCGAGCTTCCCTTAGAGAGGCCACCCCAAACAAAAGCATGTCATCAGCAAACAAGCAATGAGATTGTGAAGAACGGAGGCCATCCACTCTGATGCCTAACCATAGACTAGATGACGTAGCATTAGAGATGGCCCTGCTTAATGCTTCCGCCAAAAGAATAAACAAAAAAGGAGACAAGGGATCTCCTTGCCTAATTCCCCGGGAGGAAGTAAAGAACCCTAAGGGAGAACCATTAATCAAAACTAAAAAGCGGGCAAAGGATATACATGAAAACACCCACTTGACCCAGCAACGCGAAAACCCTAAACGATACAAAACCACCACAAGGGACTGCCAATTAACACAATCATAAGCTTTAAGCATGTCTAGTTTAAGAATCATGGTTGGGACCTTTTGCTGAGATATGGAGTGCATAATTTCATGAGCTACAATGGCACCTTCAGATGTCTCCTGACCAGGCACAATTCTACCTTGCTCCAAGGAAATTATCCAAGGAAGGAGCCTAGAAAGCCTAACCGAAATTGCCTTTGTAAAATTTTTATATAAGGTGGTACACAAGGCAATCAGTTAAAAGTCTGAAAAAGAGGTAGGGTTATCCACTTTCGGAATAACAACAATAAGAGTGGTGTTAAGTTCTCTCAATATCAACCTATTTCTTCTAGATTCCTCCAAGGCTAACAACACATCGTTTCCTATAAAGTCCCAACATCTCTGAAAGAATAAAGCCGTAAATCCATCTGGACCCGGTGCCTTTTCTGGATGAATGGAAAAGACTATCTCTTTCAATTCAGCCAACGAAAAGGGGGCCATAAGCATCTTATTATCCTCTTGAGATACTAAAAGGGGGATCGAGTTCACAAACTCATTATCTACCACCACTGGCTTCGCTGTAAGAAGAGACTTAAATAACCTAACAGCTTCGGCAACAATATCATCCTCATCCATCAGATTATTGCCATTAGAGTCAATAATACAAGAGATTCGATTGCGAAGTCTCTTGAGCTTAGAAGAGGAGTGAAATAATTTAGTATTTCTATCACCTTCGGAAAGCCAAAGGTCCCTAGACTTCTGCCTCCAATAAGATTCTTCCCTAGCCAAGGTCTCACTCAACTGGAGATTCAACAACTTAAGCTTATCATACAATAAGGAGGACATACCTGAAGCAACAATGCTCTTATTAAGATGCTCAATTTCTTCCTGAATTCTGGCCTTTTCTCCAAAAATATTCTTAAAATGCATCACATTCCAATCCTTAATCCTTAACTTTAAAAAGCCCATTTTCTTAACAAGCCGAAACATCCAAGACCCAGGAAAAAGTGGAGCTAAATTCCACCATTGTTTTAATGAAGGTAAAAATGATTGGTCCCTAAACCACATTGGCTCAAACTTAAAAGGTAACTTTCTAGGAGCCCTATCATCAAAAATAGTAAACTGAATAGGGAAATGATCAGAGCTAGTAAAGGGGAGAATTGAGGACACAAACAAAATCATGTCTCGAGTTGAACCAATTATCCGAAACCAAAAAGCGATCCAGCCTTTCTGAAATTTGACAAAAGTCTCTTCACATGTTGGTCCATGTAAATGACCCATTAAGAGGTTTACAATCAACCAAATTCAAAGAGTGAATAAAGTTGCAAAAGTCTGACATATAATGCTTATTAGGGATGATTCCCCCAACCTTTTCATCCAAACTAGTAATTGCATTAAAATCTCCCCCCAAAATTAGAAAAACATTACGCAAAGGAGCAGCAAGAGAAACCAAAAAAATCCAAAGATTTATTTTTTCTAGAACCCCAGATGGACCATAGACATTAAATAACCAGAATTTTAAATTTGACAGCCTACTCTTAACTAGGCCAAGCATCCAATTGGATGAGGAAGCAATTAATGAGAAATGCACACTAGAATCTTTCCAAAGGACTGCCAGCCCACCTGAAGCACCAGAGGAGGGAGATGAACAAAAATTCCATACTTTCCAAGAAGAAAATAACCTATCAGCCGATGATAAATTTAACTTAGTTTCTTGTACCAACACCATATCACACTTCATTAAGTCCAATTGTGACTTCATCAAGCGTCGTTCGTTAGGGGCATTTAAGCCCCTAACATTCCAGGATATAATCCTCATTGGGCGTGAGGGGAAGCAACAACTCCCCTTGAAACATCCAAAGAAACTGGAGAAACCATATCTGTCGAAAAAACCTTATGCAGACTTCGTTTAGAAGCTAAGGCTCTTGTGAGAGGTGGACTAAAGGGTTTTTTTTATCTTTTCTTTCTGGAAGTCTCCAAAGAAGAAAGAATAGTTGTTTGAATTCCCACATCAATCTCTAATTTAGTTTTAGTATGCTTGGGCTTGCGGCCCCTTTTCCCTGGAGTAAACAAGGGTGAGGTAGGGGAAAGAGGGGTTTGAACCAAAGGAAGCCCGTTAGTGACCAAAGGAGAATCCATGGGTGCCTTATCTTGAATGGAACCTACCCTAACCTCCTCCCTATCTGGGACAGTGGGAACCAGAGATGGCCCAAGCACTGAAGCCACCAAAGCCTTATCCATGTTGAGTAGCTCAAAAGAGTTATTAGTGGGAAAAGCAGCCAAGTCATTCTCCGAACTACCCAGATCAACCGAAATTGAAGAAATTACCTTATTAGCTAAAGGGGAATTAAGAGAGACCTTATTAGCGTGAACAATATCTTGCACCTGGGCAATGAGATGCTCATCTAGAACAACATCAACACCCACGAGTTTTTCACTATTTATCAAAACCTCAAGGATTCGTGGCTCATCCCCTAAGTTATTTCCCATATCAACAACATGCTCTGAAGACATTCCCATGTTTGAAATGTCATTATAATTGTTCAGAGGGGGACCATTCGACAAACCAATCCTCGAGGAAGGAACAAAGCAGTTAGGAACCACTACAGAAACCCTAGAAGTGAAGGTTTTCTTCAAAGGGGAAGGAAGATTAGCAACAACACCACCAAAATGATCTTTATTCCAGGCAAAAATTTCCACATTCTCATCAAAAGAGGATTCAGTACCCCCGAAACCAAATTGAATGGATTTCATATGAAAAAACAAAGGAGAATCCATAGTCACTAAAGAGCAACCAAAATCCCTAGAATCCCTGACTAAGTTTTGACGCCACAAGCCAAAAGGAGACCGAATGTTGCAGAATTTTGGCAAGGAGATTTTAGGGGAAATTAAAACACAAATTTTGACAACCAACACCCCATCCTCAAACACCGAATGGGACAACAGAAATTTACCCAGTGAATCCCCAATTTTTGTTAAAATATCAGATTCAACGAATTCAGATGGTAATAAAGGAAATTTAAACCACATAGGAACCTGTTTTGGGCCAACCCTAGAAGTCGCTAGAAAGGGCTTCCAACTTTCCACAAAAAATTAGGTTTTTCCCAAGCCAAAAAAATGGAACACTCAAAGCCTTATCCCTAGCAGATGCAGAATCGAACACAATAATAAATGAACTTGCAGAGATAACATGGAAGTACAAAGTGCCATACCAGTGTGCATGAAGTTTATAATGGAGTTTTGACAGAGGAATAGAACCACCCCACACCTGGACCACGACTGCCAAAGCCCGAAGATCATGAGCCTTTTTCCCCAAAATAGCATCCGAGGCATCAATCAAAGGAACCGGGAGCGGAGCAGGCTGAGAGGGCAAATCAACATTCGACAATTGACCTCTCGAATCCCTTGAAATTGGCTGCGAATTCGCAGAGACACTCGCCAGGCCAAGCCGAGCCTTATTACCATAAACCCTAGCATTCCGTTTCTGATTGCCCTTTTGCCAGTTCCCCTTATTTCGCAAATTACGATCCTGATTTTGATGCCGACGAAAAAACCCTTTGAAATATGCAGAAGTAGGAAAATCATGTTGGGATGTTTTGTCCTCTGTTAAGCGACCAGGCGAAACCATAACATCAACCCATTTGCCACCATGAAAGACCCATTGCGAGACATGTCCTGCCTGAAAGCCGAAGGGATCTTTGAAGGGAAGCTGATCAGCCACCGCCTCATCTCCCCAACGCCTGTTCAACTGCATGGTGAACACTAGTCCTGCTCGCTTGCTCCCGAAAACTCACTCGCTCGCTCGCTCCAACGTATATATTAATAATGTATTACGTGTACAATTTAATAAAAATGGCATAATTTACTTATTCACTGGTTGAAAAAATAATACTAACATGATCATGAACATGAACATGTGATATCAGTACCACGGGCTCTTTTCCCCGCATGGAGGACATTGAAAAGCCCTAGACATGTCAAATCTGTTTGGGCATGAAAGCAGGCGCTTTATATGGTCATAAACCATTACTCTCTTAATCTGTGGGCTGGTTAAAAATCGCTGCTTCTGCGCAAAACGCCCGGTGTCCAAGAGCGGGATAAGCATTTACATACCACTCGTATTTTCATTTTACAGGTACGCCATTATAATCCCGACACTGTTAAACTTTATCTGGCTTTTCCATTTTTAGACTACCCATATACCGTAATTTCAAAAATTTCTTACTGCGAGCTCTGTCCAGGTGTATTTATAGAATGCCCAGAATACATGCATGCAGTTATTAAAAATAATAAGCGTTATTAGTATTGTAAGATAAAATTAATAGCTATCTTGAAATTTGACACCCAGATCCGTTTTCAAGACTATTGTTTGACACAATCAGATTTCATTCAATCTCTCTCTGTGATTCTGGAAGGGGAAAACCAGTGGGCGTATAACCTATGTTCTAAGCGTATAACCTATATTCTAACATTATCTTGATAAGTTTGATATCTGTACATATTGATAATGGACTGTAAGAAGTATTAGCATAATATGTTAAGAGACTGACTGTAGAATGTCAAGCCTAAGGATTTTATATCTCTACAAACTATACTGCCCCATCAAACTCCATTGATGACTTCAAATGAAAGGATGTACAGAGGGATTAGAAGGAACTATGAGAACAGAGATGAAGATATGGTCCACCCATTCTGTTCTGGTTTTCAAGCAAATCTGTTTAGACTTTCTAATGTTAACTTTACATTCTATTCCAATAAATATGGTGGGGAGTGGAATAAAGAAAAATTAATTTACATGGATCATGGAGTATGATTTAAAATGTTGATGTTGAAAAAATTACAGTCTTCAAATTCATAAATCTATTTACAGTGTTGTCATAGATTGTGCAATTTTATGCTGTTAAAATAAGAACTCGTAACCAACTAAATAACAATACTTTGCCTCCCAGAAACCTAGTATAATGAGATGGTGAAATGGATAAGATGGATCATAGACTATGTAGATTCTTAACCATTCTCTTCTTTAGATTAGTATGAGAAGAGAGATGAAGATATGTGGGCCTATCCATTCTGTTACTGATTTTCAAGCAAATCTGCTTGGACCTTCTATTGTTAACTCTTCTCTGTTCTAATGTTAACTCTACTCCAATGAATATTCAGAGTGGAATAGAGAAAAAGTAGTGTATATGGATGATGGATCATGGAGTATAATCTAAAATGTTGATGTTAGAAAAAAATACAGCCAAAATCCAGAAATCTATGTACAGTGTTGTCATGGACTGTGGAATTTTATGCTATTAAAATGAGACCTCCTAACTAACTAAATAACAATACTTTGTCTCCTAGAAACCTAGTGTCATGAGATGGTGGAATGGATAAGATGGATCATGGAATATGTATATTCTCAACCATTCTCTTGTCTAGAGATTAGTGTGAGAAGAGAGATGTGGCCCACCCATTCTGTTACTGGTTTTCAAGCAAATCTGTTTGGACTTTCTAATGTTAACTGTACTCTAATAAATATTCCAAGGAGTGGAATAGTGAAAAAATAGTGTAAATGGATGATGGATGATGGAGTATGATCTAACACGTTGATGTTAAAAAAAATTACAGCCAAAATTCAGAAATTGATGTACAGTGTTGTCATGGACTATGGAATTTCATGCTGTTAAAATGAGAGCTCGTAACCAACTAAATAACAATACTTTGCCACCTAGAAACCTAACGTCATGAGATGGTGAAATGGACAATATGGATTATGGAGTATGTATATTGTCAACTATTCTTTTCTCTAGCATTATCTCATTTTGATGATGGGTCATTGAAATATGATCATTAAGACCAAAGATAAAAAAGTTAGAATCATATATACATAACTCTCATTTTGCTGAAACATTAAATTGTTTAATAGTCAGAGTAAAAATGTTTTAAAATAATAAAAAATATTGAATATAATAAAAATATCAAAACAATTTTTTTAAAAAAAAATTTCTCAAAAAAACATTATAATAAAAAAAAAAAATTCAGTTTCCAAATAATATCCAAAGCTACCATTTAAATTGTCTAAATTATAAATTATATTATTTGCAATATCTTATTGATTTTGTCTCTCAAAAGAGATCAGAATAGAAAATAGAAAATATTAAATAATCATATTTTTCAAAATAATGTCAAAAAGTACCGTTTAAAATATCCAAACTATTCCTTATTTTCATGGACCATTATCTGTCCATGAAAAAAAATGGGATTCTTGACTCCTAGTTTCTAAGATCAAATGAGGAATTTGGTTCTTAGTAAACCATTTTACTCTCTGAACAACTCAATAGAGTGGAATATTTTTATTTTCTGTTATGAGTGGAATATTTTTATTTTCTGTTATCATTATATTAGTGATTTTATTAGTAGTAAATAAGGAATAATTTTTTTGCTTTACAGTTGTTTAGCACGTATAATGTGTTTAAAAGAAGTGGAAAATATGAGTGAAGTAATTTTACATTCGATGTCCCGTATAAACCAAGGGTTAATAGAAAGATTATCTCAAATGCATTTATCATAATGGTGTAGGTATCATATTTTAGAGCTGAGTAGATCTTTTAGTCTTTTTTCTTAATGTAAGGTGATTTTATCTCATAATAATGTGTATAAAAGAGGTGAAAAATATGATCGAATTAATTTTGCATTCAATGTTGAATATAGAAAATCAAGAGTTACTAGAAAGATTAGTTCACATACATTATTTCCCACCTTCTCATAATGATAAGTGTAGGTCTCATATTTTAGAGTTTGAGTTTTTTTATTATATCTTTGAGTCTTATTTTTCTACGATATAGGTTGATTTTATCTCCTATGCTATTTTGATAGGGGATGTAATGTAGATCGTTATATTGCTTCTATTTTTCTCTGGTTAACTTTTAAATCATGTGATCCTAATATTACATGTGTAAAATATGCACAAATATGCTAGAAAAATTGTTTACCTTATCCAATTTCTTTTGGCTTAGTGATGTCTCTTCCAACATAATAGAAAATGCTACGTTAGTATGTCTTGAAACTTGTGGTAGACTTTCAATGGAAATGCTATTTGAATCCGTGAAGGCATCAATTGTATCTATGTTAAACATAAAGAAGGCTCTCATACCATTTGCGTGGACGTTTTGAGTGGTTTATCCAAAAAATTATATGATTGTGTTGTTTATTACCTATGTCCACCTACTTTCATATGGCTTGACAATGTTATATGTTTTGTAAAAAATTTATTCATGGACCATAATGTAGACCAAAAGTATGAGGAAATTGTCAAGTTTATTTGACACAATGTTCTTAGTAGGTTGCAATAGACCCACAAAATCTGAGAATAACTTGATGGTGTCTTCTACATGGAACTTTTCTTGAAGTTATTAAAAATATCATTTCTAAGAACTTATGAACCATAACATACACATTGTTGTGACCATGCCTAGTTTAGGAAAGACTTGAAATGTAATCTATTAAGATGAATTTCATATATTTGTCAGGATCAATAGATGTGCATGCATGCCTTGCATATATATTTGGTTGACTTCACAATTTCACATTTTTTGTGTGAGACTTGATACAAAAACATCACGAATTATTTTTCGATAGTAAAAGTACCTTTATAGAACAAAAACTACCTTTTTTTGCCCTAAAATGACTTGGCACCTAATTATTGGAGGCCTCCCAAGCAACCTTTTGATTCTCTATAAGCAAAAAAGAATGTGCACCGTATGAGTTTGTACATAATATTCAAGGATCTGTCACTTGTTTGTTAATATCTATTACAAATTGGATAATTCAAGAAAATTAACTTGTAGTTGGGGCTAGAATGATATCTCATTCCCACAAGAATCAAGGACCATAATAAGAGGTACAATTGGAGTTCAAATAAACAAAAAACTATTAATTCTATTTTAGATGTTTATGTCGAATTATTGAAACTATAAGAATTGTCTTTCAAGATAAGTATTCTATAAATTCCCTTAGTTCAAAAAAATTTAGTGGTTTGTGGTCCATATCAATAGTAGTCTCCTTAACCAAGATATAATGCTTCAACTTCTTTAAATATACATGAAAAGTAGTGTAGATTGCTTTGACAAATGTTGGGTTGATTCTTGTACTGAGCAAATATGGTGCCAAATGCATACCCTGAGGAATATATAGATCTTGATCTCAACATACCATTTAAGATCTAGCAAAACAAGGATTAATGGTAGGTAGGGCCCTAGCTTTAGTTTTTACAAATACTTGTTGTCGTGTGTATGTGAGTCCCATAGTCTTTTTTCTTTATAACCTTTATTTTTTATTATCGATAAATATTTAATATATATCTAGACTAAGAAATATTACATAAAAGAGTTCCATTACATTCCATATAGAAATACCACAAAAATTTCATAAAACGAGTCTCTTATTAGTGACCACATCCATAGATCTTCAAGAAATTCTCACAAAATTCTACTTACTATCAAACTATCCAACTATCCAGAGTCCTTAACCACCTAAAGCCATAAAATATTATCCAAACCCTAAATAGAAAGAAATGCATATCAAAAAGATCTATCCTAGATTGGTCTATCTTGCTACATATCAAACATAAAACAAAGAAATTATTGGTCTTGAACTTGTGCTTTTGCCTTCCTGCGAGTGAGCCAGTAATCCTCCTTCCCGAAAAACAATCTGCTTAGTATCTCTCTTGTTTTCCTCTATACCCATAGCTTGCAGCACCTGGTCCCTTCTTCTCAAGTAATCCTCAATATAATTCCATACCCTCTGTGCCTACTCATGCTGTGTTTTCCTGTCCATATCTGTTCCCCACAAAAAGAATGGTCGGAGTGGTGGAATAAACTCAACAGAATGCACCCATTTGCCACTAGTAGTCACAAAATCTTTTCTTGGCCTGGCCATGCCACTACCGCTCTTGTTTGTGTTGCATACAAATGCAGAGCCAAATCGAAAAGTTCTTAAACCACCTTGCCTCTGTGTGCATTATTATTGTCTACCACTTCATAACTACTCACACACGAGAGCATCCTCTTTTATTGTCTACCACTTCATAACTACTCACAAACGAGAGCATCCTCTTTTATTGTCTACCACTTCATAACTACTCACACACGAGAGCATCCTCTTTTAGCACGGGAATATCCTCCTTAATTTGCCAAGAGGCATTCGACATACCTTCTGTGGATTCAATTGACAAAGGCCTTGATACGATGGCCCTGAGGTTGAGGTCATCAATTTCAATTAAAAAACACATCAGTACATCATATCGTCCTCTCACCTCAATGTTCACTTCCACATGGGAGCCACTAAGTTCCTTCTACAAACCTCCCTCATCTTCCACCCACTTCAACCACCTCGATGCCACACAAGTCCTCCCACCAATCCTCCCTCTGGTCATCACAAAAGGCACGAGGCTAGTTTAAGAGTAAGTTTGTCTCTCTATTTCCTTCTCTTGAAATACGAGAGACCTTGAAATTTTGAAAAGAGATTAACCTTTGATTAATAAGTTTAACCTTTGATTAATAAGTTTAATGAACTTATTCATCTTTCAATTATGGGCTTCTCCCTTCGAAATTACACCCACACTAATATGATAATCACTTTCCAAATGCAACCTTAATATTGTAAGTCTATATGCTAGGTTGATAATGAGCAGCGCTACTTGTACTTCTTCATTATTAGTTCCTTCTAGAAATTTCTTCGCACCCAACGCTATCACGTTACCAAATTCATTTCTTGCAATACATCCTACTATCGAAGGGCTTGGGTTTTCTTTCAAGACTACACCAGAATTAACCTTTATCCATCCCGCATTCAGCCTTTGCTATTTCACTATATCCCTGGAAGTCTTCGAAGGATCAACCCTTTTTAGCCCATGAACGTGCCTCTTTATAACCTTTGTTTGTTGAATTAAATGTCATGCAATTCGAGAGAATTCATACATGGAATTACACTAAAAACTAAATATTCCCAATAAATTCCTAAGTTATGTGAGAGTATATGAACTATTAAATGGCTTAAATCTTTTCCATGTTAAAATCTATACATAACCTTTTCCAGTAGTATAGTTGAGGTATTGGGTAAGAGAATAATAGTATGTCCCACTTGTGGTCCAAAAAGGAAATTGTGAAATAGGTTAAAAAGAAACATGTGGACATCAATCTAAGGGGATGGTTATATCTAAGGGGGTTTAGACTCAATCACCTTTGGAACTTTTTCTATTTACATAAATCTCCTAAAAAATCTTTGTCTGTCATTTTGGAGAGAGATTATTGGAATTTACAAGGGAAGGGAGTGCTTAAGTCTAATTCTCCCCTAGATTGAAGCCTCTTGCATAACACTTATGTGACAACTTTTACTCTTCAGGCTGCATGGAAGAATTTTATTGGACTAAACTTGTTATTTTCAATTGTGTTTTTTGGGTCAAACAAATTCATAAAATGAAAATTGCCTTACCTTCCCAACAAGACTTCTAATAAATGCTATTTACTATATTTTATTAAATAATATAAGGTAAGTGTAGATATGGGGACAAAGGGGGTAAAAAATGAACACTTCTTCTTTGAAATTTAATAAAAATAAAGTTGGACACATAATTTAAGATGTGTACACAAAAGATCTAGAGATGTAAGTAAAGAAATAATTGTAGTACACTTAATTGTAGCACATACAAAAATGTTTCTATTTTATTTTTCAAATATAACATGTCATTTGATGTGTGTCCCCTTTTTTTTGGATTGTTAAGTATTTTTAAATCGATTGATGGAAAGATGTCTAAGTAGTACTCGAGTTGTATATTTTGAAGTGGATGCATCTTAAGATATCACCTAGTGTACATGTTGATAACTTCCATGAAAATATAGAAATAAAATAATATTATTTTTTTATTTTTATTTTTAATTTGGATGAATTATTATTATTATTATTTTTAATTTGGATGAACCAAACACAAAATGTAAAAAAAATTACTTGAAGAAGATGAAGAAATTAATAAAACTAAATCAAACTAACTATTTTAATTATTAAAAATAGAGATACAAAATATGGTTAGAAAGATAAAAAGTATATCAACATTTTGGTGGTGGTTTTGTCAAATTTCATTGTAAAGAAAGTAAAACTAAAAATAATGAACTTCAAAACCATACTTAATATGTAAAACATGCTTTTGGGAACCATTATGGATATCCTACCCATACCTATTCCAAGCCCCATAGATAGAAATGAGAAATTTAAATTGTGATGCACGTATGTTATAATGCATTTACTTTATTTATATTTTAAAAATATTATATAAAGTGTGTAAAATGCCCATATATTAGAACATTCAATGTACATAATACATACATGTTATGGCCGAGGCTTAAATTCCATGTTTGAGCCATAGCATGAGCACATTATGTAGACATAGCATGTAGGCTTTGTCTTATTGAGCCATATCGAAGTTGTAATGCGAGTGTGTTATAAAATTCTTGTGTCATGTTTACCAAAAAATAAACTTGTTTTCTTTAATTTATCTTAAAATAAGTATTGGTCATTGTTTTTTTGCGGGGGGGGGGGGGGGGGGGGGACTTAACTTGGTGCATCTAACCTCTATTTGTTTCTATTTTAATCAAAAGAAGTTCATTACAATGATAATGACTTGTATTTAAGCATTGAGAACAACAAAATTCTCAAAATATACATGATTGTTTATATGTATGTCCTTGTTTTTTTAAAAGATTATCTCAATTTGAATATATACACAATTAATAATGCATACCAAAAATATGTCAAAATTAGAATTACTGTTAATTTAAAAATTAATTAAAAAACTAATTGAGCTTCGAATTTATATTGGAAAAATAATTAAAACATTTTATTTGTAATTCAAGTTGTGCTATTGAAAAATGCTTCTCATGATAGAAATAATCAGAGTTTAATAAACTTTATGGAAAAATAACTAAATATGATAGAAATTATTTTAAAATTTTAAAATTATTTTATCAATAGAATATATATATATATATATATATATATATAAAATTATACAGATCATTGATTCACATATTTTGATTGTTTGCTCAATATAATTTATAAAATATGATGAATCCTGAGAAATGTCAATTCTAGCACACTTTTCAGATACACTCGTAAGTTGAAACCCTACTACATATTACGTCAAAGGAGAACTTTTCCATGTTTATGTAGAAATTATGCCAACACTCTGTCAAAATGAACTTTTGAAAATGTTCATTAAAGTGGGAGTTTTGAAAGAGTGTATGAACATCCAACCGAGTGTATGAAAGTGGGTTTTATCAGATGTTATAATTGCAATTGCCCGTGCATGCGAAATGTGGAAGCGATAGACATGGCACCTTAGTTGTTTAACAGAATACTTGAAGTGTTGCAGAATATACAAGTTTTAAGCGTCCCATGTGAAGAAGTGGTGTAGCATCAGCCAAGGAAGCTTAGATTTTGGGGGCTGCATAGGCAGATGTATAGAAGAAAGTATATGTATAGGGAGAGAGGGTTGTCTGCTGTGAGTTAGAGAGAGGCCAAAAGAAGGCCATAATGTAAAATTTGTGTTTACAGATTTGTTACAATTTGATGTTGAGTTAAAATAGAGAGTGTATGTTTGTTTGCCTATAAAGAGATCATTGGTCATTTTATTCTCTTTACGATCTCTATCTCATTCTTATGGTAGATTACGGAGCATGATCTAAAACGTTGATGCAAAAACATTCACACAATCAATTTCATAAGTAGCACACATATAGTCTCATGGATTGTGGAATTCTACTTGCATTAACCATCAAAATGCTTATTCCTTAGATTTTTAAGTCGTCTCTTATACATTAACTTGATGAAACACTGAAAATATCTTCAATTAAGAACAATCTTTATGAAAAGTTTACCCCTTGAATATTATAGTTTAGGAGATCATCAATTTGCAAAATCAACTAAATTTATCTAACAATCATATTATTTATCTATCAATTATTTATGTCTAGACTAGCCATGTTGCATCCTTTGTTTGCGTGAGTATAATCTAAGTGGGATTATTAATAATTAAGCATCCACAAAACGACTTTTTTTTTGTTAGTGACATTCTATATTCTAATTTAATAAAATGACAAGTAGATAGAAAGAATACTTCCATTGGATAACCTTGTAGGAATTTACAATGTAAAATTTATGGTTAGAAGTGGAGGTAGAATTGGAGGATAGTACAAATGTTGAGAGTGTAACAAAATTCTATAAGAAAGGGGAAATAGAGGTTGAAAGATGGAAAAGGAAGTCCAAATGAACTCTACAAATATATAAAAGGAAAAAGAAGCAATAGAACAAGAAAATGTGATGATGCAAAACAGGATGAGAGGTTGTGATGTCATACCAAAGAAGTTCAGATTTGGGGAATGTGAAGCCCAACGGTCACATGACCATTCGCCTTCTCCCAATTGTTCATTTCATAGCTGAATACGATTGTATAAATGGTTGTGTGCAACCCATGTATGATGTATTATTGGATTACGATTAATAGATGATTTCCCTACTTTCTCATGGATGTAGCCAATTAGGGTGAACCACGTAAATAGTTGTGTTATGTGTTCATTTTTTGTTTGTTTTTTGTTTTAGTTTAATCTTTTATATGTTTTCTCTACTCATTTAAATTACAAATTGGTATCAGAGTTGTAGTCGGATTGAGCAGAGATGGAAGTGTTGGAATCAATGAACACTGAGAGGGGGGGTGAATCAATGTTCTACAATTTACAAGCTTATTAAACTGATTCTTAAACCACCGAATGCATAAGAATGAAAGTAAAGTGCAGAAACTTAAATCAAGCAACCACAAAACCATAACACCAAGATTTTTATGTGGAAACCCGGAAAGGGAAAAACCATGGTGGGATTTGAACCCACAATATTATTATACTATGGCCAGGAGTATGATAATATTACATAAAGGGGAATGCACTTGCATTCGGGCACTGCTCAAATACAAAAGAGGGCTACAACCCAGAGGAAGGCTCAGTGCCTTACAAATGATTACAATAATGAATAAATTGAAGAATAGCATCTGCATAAGCCAAATAGCAGTTCTGGTTAAGCTCAATTAGTCACTAGTACATTTGGAGCAGTTTTCCAACGAGCTATGGGATTTCTTTTGTTTTGTTGGATTAATTTGTTTTTTTTCCAAAATTACCCCGTGTTTGTCAAAATTCTGACATGTTAAAATTTCACATTGGAATTCGGACAAAAAACTGAAGAACAATTCCGATCGGCTATGGGATTTCTTTTGCTTTGTCGGATTAATTTTTTTTTTAAAGTATACCCCCTATTCGTCAAAATTTGGGCATGTTGAAATTTCACATCGACATCCTAATGAACACGGATTTTACCTGTTGATCGGCATATGTTGGTCCGATGATTTTCACAACCTCTTGATTTCTTCTTACTCATCAGGATAACATAAGTCGATGACCTCCCTTCCTACTGATCAGTGCGAGCTATCCCACTAGTCTCATCGGGCATCAAGATAGCTTAAAATATGTTCAGGCAATGGGCATAAATTCCCCGATATCTTTTCCCTCGGTGTAGCTCCTCCCGATACATTATGTCTCCTCAGCATAAGCTTTGACCCTTTATCCTCATAACCTTTACCAATGTGTTTTACTTTTGCCAGTGTCCAGTAGGATAAGTCTTACCGATAGCGTCATCGGCTATCAACAATACAAGATTTCTCCATTCTCGCTAGTGTGCGTTCTGTCGATAGACTTCATTGGTGTATTCTATCTCGATGACATGCTTCTACTTGTGTGCTACCATCGGGTTGACTTTTTCCAATAGTTCAGATTTCATATTTGACATCGAAATTCCATCGGCATATGTTGGTTCGATGATTTTCACAGCCTCTTGATTTCTTCTTACTCATCGGGATAACATAAGCTGATGACCTCTCTTCCTGCTGATCGGTGCGAGTTATCCCACTAGTCTCATTGGCATCGAGATAGCTTAAAATATGTTCAGGCGATGGGCATAATTTCCTTGATGTCTTTTCCCTCGGTGTAGCTCCTCCCGATACATTATGTCTCCTCAGCATAAGCTTTGACCCTTTATCGCCATAACCTTTGCCAATGCGTTTTACTTTTGCCAGTGTCCAACAGGATAAGTCTTACCGATAGCATCATCGGTTATCGGCAATACAATATTTCTCCATTACCGCTAGTGTGCATTATGCCGATGGACTTCATCGGTGTATTCTATCCTGATCACATGCTTCTACTTGGGTGTTACCATCGGGTTGACTTTTATCGATAGTTCGGATTTCATATTTGACATCGGAATTCTGACGAACACGAGCTATTTAAAAAACAAGAAGTAATTACGCGTCGTCATTATACGCAGGCTTAGGGTGCAAAACTGGGAGGAAGCGGGCACAATTGCTGCAAATAGATGCTCGACAACAATTGTACAAGAGGTTGGTCCTTTCGTTCTTGTCATCAAGATTTTTTGGCAGGTTCCTTTGCTTTCCTTGCATTCTCTTGTTCACTTTATTTCCAGTTGTAACCGATTTTAATTCCTGGTAAATGGCCCCATAGAATAGTAGGGCCTTTGCTTTCAATTTGAATGAATCATAATTTAATTTCAGTTTGAATGAACTGGAATTTAATTTGAATGAAATGGCCCTACAATTCTATGGCCTTTGCTTTTTGGGTTGGATAAATCTTTTAAGTTTACTTTTAGTTTTTGCATTTGTCCAAAAAACTTTCATAAAAAGACGTTCCTAATGCCTCCCTTTATAATAGTAGGGGCATGAGATTGTATTATGTCTGTATTCCTATAGCAAGCACAAATTGCATGAGATTGTATTTTGTCTGTATACCTATAGCAAGAACAGATGGCCATATCCCTTGCCCAGATGACGAACTATCCAGATCATCTGTATTCCTATAGCAAGAACAGGAGCAGTAAGAAGGGGGGGACCCTGAGCAGAGGGCAGAGAAGTGGGGAGCCAGAGCATATAGATGGGTAGCCTCTGCAGCTTCTTCCCCAATCGTCCCCTCCCTGTGTAGGGACGGAAAAGTCAGGTGATTTGGAGCTGCCCCTACTGGGGTATCCGCTTTGGAAAAATATGGATCCTCAACCTCCTTAACCTCTCCATTCTACGACTGCCAGTTATAAAGATAATTCGCTTCATAGCTTCTAGAGGGGTCAATAATTCTCTACGACTGTAAACCCTTCCAACCCTCAAAATAGCCCTTTCTATGGAAGCAAATTTTCTATGATTATTTAGGATTCTACGGGCAGTTGGTTGTACAATTTTCCCCACTGAAAGGGTCTCTTCATTTTCTCCAATTAGCAGATAAAATTCCTCATCCTGGGATGGCTCTTTATATGGTGTTCGCCAATCCTTAAATCCATGTACCAATTCAATATTTATGTCAGCAAGAGTTTCCCGCTTTTTATTGGATGTCCGTTGTTCCACACTTCTAGAATATTCATCAATATCAAAGGCCTTTAACACATTGGGATATTTTTTGACATGTTCAACTGCCATTTGTTGTGTTTCCTCATCCATATCATCTATATCCAGTCCTGCATCTTCACAGTATACATCCTCAGCCATTTTCTTGTCTAGTTCATATGACTCTGGATGAATTCTAGTATCATCCAATGGATCCATAACATGGTTCCCGGAAGTTGCTTGCCCGGTCCCTCTAACCCTTAAAAAACCAGCAACATTTATAAAGACAAGTCACTTCATAGCTTCTAGAGGGGTCAACAATTCTCTACGGTTGTAAACCCTTACAACCCTCAAAATAGCCCTTTCTATGGAAGCAACTTTTCTACGATTATTTAGGATTCTACGAGCAATTGCTTGAACAATTTTCCCCACTGAAAGGGTCTCTTCATTTTCTCCAGTTAGCAGATAAAATTCCTCATCCTGGGATGGCTCTTTATATGGTGTTCGCCAATCCTTAAATCCATGTACCAATTCAATCTTTATGTCAGCAAGAGTTTCCCGCTTTTTATTGGATGTCTGTTGTTCCACACTTCTAGCATATTCATCAATATCAAGGGCCTTTAACACATGGGGATATTTTTTGACACGTTCAACTGCCATTTGTTGTGTTTCCTCATCCATATCATCTATATCATGTCCTGCATCTTCACAATATACATCCTCAGCCATTTTCTTGGCTAGTTCATATGACTCTGGATGAATTCTAGTATCATCCAATGCATCCATAGCATGGTTCCCAGAAGTTGTTTGCCCAGTTCCTCTAACCCTTAAAAAATCAGTAGCATTTATAAAGACAAGTCGCTTCATAGCTTCTAAAGGGGTCAACAATTCTCTGCGACTGTAAACCCTTCCAGCCCTCAAAATAGCCCTTTGTATGGAAGTAGCTTTTCTAGGTCCAAGGCTAGCTACAAATTGCATATTTTATTTGTTAGTTGCATATTTTGTTATGGGTTAATAGAAATCTGGGTAATGTATAGAACTTTAAAAGAATTGATGGAGTAACTGTAACAGCTCCATCAATTCAGTAACTTTATAGAACTTCGTGTATAGAATTGATGGAAACACTCCATCAATTCAGTAACTTTATAGTAACTTTATAGTGGAATTCATAGATTTCATTTCCTTTTCTTACTACATGATGGGCTCGACCCTCATAGGAGCCATATTTGTCCCCACATATAGCACTCATGTTCATGTATTAAGCAAACTCTATAATTGATGCATATTTAACTGTTTTATCCTTCAAGTCTTTCATTAATGAACTTCAACAACAATGATCAAATAAACCATTCTTCTCAAGTTGAATGGAACCTGTTATACCAATGCATCTATGTTTTCCTACCCTCATGGATCAAGACTTGACATCAGCTTAATAATCTTCTTTATGTCATAGAATTCCTCCGAAGTGCCTTTGGCATGCTTTAGATGTGTCAATATTAACTAGATTGAATATATTTTTAAAGTCTCTTAACACATTCCATGACAAGAAAATGACTCATTTCGATTAAGGATTACTTTCCTAAACCATTCCTTCATATTCGATAATCTCTTCCCACACCCACACCATAATTCATATCCACGTTAGTTGTAACGAGTGTTTTAAACCAACAATGAATGAATCATAGGATAGAAGAAAACTTGTTATACACAAGTATAAGCATTTCAATCACTAATTATTAAACATCCATCATGATTAAACATCACATATCATAAGCATTTTTAACAATCACTAGGGTTGTACATAATATTCAATCATATCATAGGATATAAATTATCAATAATTATAAAGAAAGAGAAAGCCAACTATATAAGCTCAACAAGCCACCATACAAAAATTATATTTTATAGAAAATAAAATAAACTATATGTTGACATAACATATATATAAACTATGTATTTCAAATTTCGATCGCACGTGTGCAGGAGCACGACATAGCATACTGCACCGAGACACTAACTGAATAGTTGCACCGAGAACCACTACATACAACCCCTGATTGGAGAGTTGTGAGACTTCACCAGATGAGTGTTGCAAGGCCATTGAGTCGAGGAGGAAGTCTAGGAACCATTTGGCAGGAGGAAAGCTAGAGTGAGAGGTGAGGGCACTCAGAAACAGAAAATCAACCAAGGGATAATGGCTGTAAGTGATTTCTCCCCACATTTAAAAATTACATTCAAAACATTCCACAAATCAGTCATAATAACCAATTGTTAAACCTTCCAAAGCCTAACCATAAGTTTTAAATCTTTGAGCTCATATTTGTTACAATATTGTTATTAATTAGCTTTCTATTGTAGGAGAAGTAATTTTTTTGGTATGACATATGCTTTTGATTATCGATAACTAGTATTTATATTATTTAATAAAAAAATGAGTATATTTGAACCAGAGAAAAGTGGTTTCATAAAACCACTAGTCAACCCTACCACCCAAAAAATACTTCTACAAAACCACCTATTCAGACCAGATGCAAAAACCCCCATGACATATAAAAAAAACCCATATCCACACACCCAACAATACAAAATTAGTGTCCATGACACCAGCTCAAATTTTCAGAGTTGGGGACTAAGTCCCAGACACCAAAGACATGAAACAACATTTTATCAAAGCGGGAGCTAGACCAAAAAAACTACAGTCCAAACCAAGCACAACAATTAACCCATAAGTGGCTTGTATGCTGGATCATTGTTGAAGTCAGAGAGGGATGTCATTGCTTGTGCCATCCTCTGTCTTGGTCGCAGCTCCCGACCCACCTCCCCTCTGGCCACCTCGTGCAAAGACCGCAAAATCTCCTCTGTCCTCATCAAATTAGCAAAGGTTTTGAACGCTTCCCACCCACGACAAGCCAAGTCCCTACAATGAGCCTTCAAGCCATCCTCCTGCCATCGAATAAAAGGTAATGGCGCACCTGGTACATCCTATCCTACAGAGGTTCTAATGCCCACACCTAGAATTGCTCGTTCACAGATATCATCCAAATTCAACAGGTAGTTTGAATCAATCAAAGTTCTCAGAGCCCTCTTCACCTTCTCCATCTCTTTCTCAAATTGCAATCCCCAAGCAACAATCAAAGAGTACACTTCCATGTTAGTCCGATATCAATGACTCACATGGACAAATCTTCCCCAAGCAGCATTTTAACTGCTTCATACAGATGATGGTCTTTGAAAAGGAAAAGACCTTTCATCCTCCTATTTGTTATCTTGCCCAAAAATGACACCAATTTTTTGTCAGTCAAGAATCTGAAATTCGCTTCCATTATGCACTGACCAAAACCACCCTACACTTGCAGCTTTGAGCAAGAAAACAAAAGTGACAGCCGCAAAAAAGCCCAAGGCTTTAAATGCTTTATCATCGGTCATTGAAATTAAAGGCTTTAAATGCACCAATTTCTTATTAGTCAAGAATGTGAAATTCACTTCCATTATGCACTGACCAAAACCACCCTACACTTGTAGCTTTGAGAAAGAAAACAAAAGTGACCTCTGCAAAAAATCCCAAGGATTTAAATGCATTAACATCGGTCATCGAAATTAAAGGCTTTAAATGCATTAACACATAAAATATCATTCCTCGCATCTACCAGACTATGTGCACTATCCTTCCGCACGGGCTAACATCGAATACACATTCGTATATTAGAAATAATAATAATAGTATATTAGAAATAATAATAATAGTATATTAAAAATAATAATAATATGCTAGAAATAATAATAGTATATTAGAAATAATAATAATATACTAGAAATAATAATAGTATATTAGAAATAATGGATTAACATTTTGTGGATTAGACTGAGCAGTAGTTTATTGCAACAACTAG
The DNA here is from genome assembly GCF_030272615.1 of Cryptomeria japonica. Classification (NCBI taxonomy): domain Eukaryota; kingdom Viridiplantae; phylum Streptophyta; class Pinopsida; order Cupressales; family Cupressaceae; genus Cryptomeria; species Cryptomeria japonica. The sequence continues at coordinate 282,883,959 of NC_081414.1, read as the reverse complement.
AGACAAATCAACTTACACCTTCAACCCAAAGAGGATTTATATAGTCATTATAGCCCCTCACCAACTGTTTTAACCAGATTTCTAATTAGTTGGTTGTTTAGGAGACAAAATGCTACCTTTTCCACCAAAATTGCAAAGTTGCTCATTTTCAGCTTTTGAGAAATTTTGACAACTTTTGTAATTTTCAACCAAATGATCTCCTATCAACCTCAAACTCCTAAAAAATGCTAAATATGACATAAAACCATGAATTACATCAATTTCATCACTTTTGGCCACCTCTGGAGGTGTTGACCAGTGTTGACCTATTCAGGACCTAGTTGGCCTAAACATGACAAAAAATGGCACAATGGCCTTACAACTTTGATCCAATACATGGAATGACCTCAAAACTCCACCTTTTCAGGCCTCAAAATGATGATGAACTTAGAAATCCACATTTTCTCTAAAAACTAATGCCTGAATTGATGAATGATACTAAGAACTTGCATTCTAACTTGAAGTTCACTTAATTGAAACTCCCACCCTTTAGTCATTTCCATGTGCATGTTTATGGTAGTCCAATCTACTAAAAAATACTATCATGATTGCACTTTCATTTCTCATAGAAGGTGATCATATCTCCATGTTGCATTGTCTAATCTCAAACTTATTGTCATGTGCCTCTGTATTTAGAACCTGATTTCTATCACAATCCTTATTCTTCACTCCTCATTACTGGTCTGCAACACTGTATCACCATTGTATTGAGCCTTTGTGCATGCCTTACGACTATTACATCTTTGAGATCTTTTTTTCTTTGATAGACTTGATCTTCTTATCTCTCTATGACTGTACTTTGTCTTTGATTTGCTTTGCGACAAGGCTTTTATGGACTACAATTGGCATTGATGGAATCTTCTTGTATTGTCCTTAAGTTTGGGGCCTTGAAATGGAGTGTATGCCTTATGATGGCACTGTCCACTTTGTGTTCTACAATATTCTCATGTCTCCAACTCAGATGATTATCTTTTATGACTAAATATATCTTTGTAAGTGCTTTCTTTGTTAATCATTATCTCCTTGAGTTGTGTATGCCTAAGATGAAAATATTGTTCTTGATAGTCTTGTTGCTCACTATTTTGTAGAGTATTCCTTATGCACGTGCACTATCACATGTTGCCATTTAAACAAGGTCTAGGACTATACGTAACCCTACAATGTTATCCGTGACTGCATACTGAGTTCTTGGTCTCTATCTGTATAATATCCTCCTTTGATAGTATTTTTAAACAATAATATGACTATCTGTATGACTATTTATGAATGCTTTATGTATTGGCTGCAAGACATTTTTGGCATTTACTATTATTATTCCTTCTGATAAGTCTTCTCATGCATTCTTGTAGCTATTTCATCTTTATCTTCCTGGTAATGAAGTACCTATTGCGCTTAATCCTTTGTAAGTTCACTAATATTAATGTTGCTAATATTAATCCTTTGTAATTGGCAAAAGTCAACTTGATGGTAACACCGACAAGTAGAAGCATGTGACCAGGATAGCTTACATTGTTTAATTCCATCGGCAGAACACACACTAGCAGTAATGGAGAAATCTTGTCTTGCCGATAGTCGATGAGGCTATCGGTACGACTTATCTCGATGGACACTGGCAAAAAGTAAAATGCATTGGCAAAGGTTACGGCGATAAAGGGTCATCGGTGTAGACAAAAGCAGTTAGGATTTTTATTTATTTTTAAATGTTGGGGAAGGTCAGAATTTTGATGAACACCACAAGACAACCGATGATGTTGCCATACCTACGACGACAAAAACATCGCAAGATGCAGCCTCCTCCGTCGTCTTAATTGTCGAAATTCCGACATCTCCTTGAAGATGGTCCATCAACAGAACACACACTAGCGGCAATGGAGAAATTTAGTCTTGTCTATAGTCGATGAGGCTATTGGTAAGCCTTATCCTGATGGAAACTGGCAAAAGTAAAATGCTAAAGGGTCATCGACAAAGGTTACGGCTAGTGGAAATGGAGAAATCTTGTCTTGTCGATAGATGATGAGGCTATCGGCAAGACTTATCCTGATGGACATTGCAAAAGTAAAAGTGCATTGACAAAGGTTACGATGATATATAAAGGGTCATCAGCAGAGGTTACAGTGATAAAAGTTGCAACAAGGTTGGAATTTCGACATCTCCTCGTCAAAAAAATATACCACAGGTGCATAGAATTTTCAGACGTGGTATTGTTTGAATTTCGACATGAATCTCATCATCGGAATCACCGACGAAAAAATAGTGACGAACAAATACGTCAGAATTTTGATGTTTAGTTGTTTGAATTCCGACGAATGATCGTCAAAAAACTACTCCAAATGTACTAGTGAGTCTTCTGCAACTATCGTATCTTCCTACTTTGTTCTACTGCTCTGTCATATACCAGAACACTAAAAACTTTAATTACATTCACCAACCTTCACACATTCTCTTATACAGGATTCTTACACATATCTTGTCTCCCAAAATGCTTAACCAAATTGATCTTATATACTTGCACCACAAAAAAAAATCAATTCTCATGTCGGCTCCCATAAATCGCATAAAACACAACATGACACATATATCAACAAGTCGGCTCAAATTGCCCACAAATTCATATGCAGACCCAAACAAAATGATAAAAAGCTTCGCATAAGTCAGCCCAATCTACTTGAACTCAAAACCAATCATCGAAATCATCCCAAAGATTCTGCATCACACGTTACACCAAATTAGCTCAGTTCTTCCTAGATTATCGGATACCGGACCTTCAATCTTGCTCACAAATTAACACCGGATATTAGGATTACAGAACAATCTGCCTCGAACCTCGAATCATTTGCCTCTATCACCACAACCATAGTTACACAACCAAAATCAAGATATGTACACTGCACTCATATTCTATTGGTTATTGTATTCCACCTTCCAGACTTATACCTCATGACCAATGCAACTTACGGTAAATCAAATCTTCATGTACATGGAATATGATTTTTGAACTGAGTTGCCACCAATGACAAATCCTAAGCATTTCTCATGCATCAATATTCATCGGAACAATGTCTCTTACCAACAATCTCCCCCTTTGGCATTGATGGCAACACTATGAAAAATGAACTATACACTCAAAGCTACAAAACTTCAAAAAAATCTTCAAGACTCAACAAACTCAACAAGCTCCCCTTGAGGATTTGCACCATTTTTCACTTCGCTCTCTCCCTCTTTGACAAACAATACCAAAGATAGGAATCCGCCAAAACTTATATATAGGGAAATATACAATTGCTTACAAAAAATTGAAAATATCTGCAAAAAGTGTCGTTAGGCTCAACAAGTGATTATCCCAAGCCTTCTTCAAACTCTCCAAAATGCTGATCATACCACTAAAAAGATAGGTATGCATCTCTACTCCTCTTCTATTTTTTGGAACACTCTTGTTCAGAGCATCCTTTGCATTTTGCATACTGCTCATCAGTGAGTCTATCCGGGGAGTGATAAAGCTTCTTACTTCTCACACTTTGCCCAAAATTCTATCATTTTCTTGATTTAAACTCTTAATCTTGTCCAATATACTCATAACTTGACCTTCAAAATTGCTAGTTGGGACTAATTGGGGTGCATATGATTGAGATATGCCAATAAGCTAGCCTTCACATTATTTTATTTTCTTGTCAGTGTCCATAGTAAACTCTGGCAAAATTAGACATGACTTGTATATGAGGTTGCTTTCATCTAATTCATCTTGAATGTTCTTCATGCTAGTTATCAAGCTTACCCTATCTCCCTCAATCATCTTCAAAAATGTTTTCAGTCTCATAGCATTAAACTGATTCAAAACTCTAGCATTTGCTGCCTTCTTCAAAGATACAAAATGAGATTTTACAACATGCAACATACTTCTAAGCTTATTGGAGGGAGTATCAGATGTGTCCAGTTTAAAGGATGGCAAAATTTTCTCCAATATCTTTGCCGCAAACGTTATCAACTCTTTATCTATGGTGTGGGACTTGAGTAAGTCCTCACTAGCTTCAATTCTTGAATAGGAGATAATGAGCTCAGATCAATAGACCCTTGAGTGAAATCATCAGAGTCTGTGACAACTTGCTTACCTTTGTCAGCTACAGTATCTCTTGCCACTATCACCGGAGCTTGATCACCCTTCTCTTCTCCTTTATCCTTCTCTATCACCTCTGCACTTGCAAATTTTACAATATCTTCACCTTTCTTCGCATCAACTTCTCCCTTTTCTTGATCTAGTTTTCTAATCTCCTCAACTGTCTTCTCAGAGTCAACAACTATTACCGGAGGATCTTGTTCAACTTCACCAGAGTTATCAACCTTCTGATGAACATCATCAACTGCTACATGCACATTGTTCAGATGTTTGATCTTTTTGTACATTGGGAACTGCTACATGCACTTTCAGAATGGATGTATCATGTGACTGCTCTTTTGGTTGAGTGTCATCCTGTGTCCGATTAACATCATATATGTGCTCTATCAATAATAATCTCAAAATTGCTTCAGTATCTTTAGTCACTTCATCTATTTGACTGAGCTGATTTTATTGACTCTCTTCTTGCTTCAAAATCTATCCTTAGCAATCTTCAACAATTTGTCAACTTCATCTTTAGAGATTACAAAACTCAAATTAACTAATACATATTCCTTTATCCTTTCATCTTCCAAATTGGTTGTATGCCTCCTTGCATCCAAAATATCATATAATCCCTTCAAGATCATAGATGACAATTATATCAAGGTTTTTCTATAAGCATTCATATACTATATAACTGCTTCCTCTATAGCCCTCTGATCATTATCATCACAATTTTCATAATATATAGGAAAATTCTTCAAGTTATCTTCCTTAAGTACTTCATCAATTATTTCATTTAAAGTGATTGGGGGCATAACATCATAAGTACCTTCAACCTTGTTGGACTTCAGAGCTTCATCCAATTTAGACTTTTGTTTCTTGCTTGCTTTGGCTCTAGCGGATGGCTCAGCTTCTTTCCTTGGTTTCTTGGTCAACTGGGCTCCACCGGATTGAGGCTTCTTCACTACTTTGGCATAGGTAGCTGTCTTCTTTACCTCTTTCACTGCTTCATCAGATTATGTTTCTACATCCTCAACGGTGGTTGCAACATACTCCCATTGTGGCTTCTCCTTCTTCCTCTTCTCTGCTCCACTGATTGACTTGGCTTGTGGTTAGGGTGGAGGGATGGGCTTCTGAGCACCAGAGGTAGGTACAAACTGGGCTTGCCTTGGCTTGGATTTATTGGGAGGAGTGGAGAATAATTTTATCTTTTTACGATTAACCATGTCCTCCTCCTTCAATATATTCTTCTCCCTAGCCCTTTGAATGACTTCTTTTGTTATACCCATTTGTCTTGCAGCCTCTTCAACCTCTTTTTGACTTTCCTCTTCCTTGTCGGCTTAGTGAATTTCTTGTGTAGGTCTAGATCCTTCTTGTAAGTATCGAGCCTCTCTTCTTTCTCATCTATAGGTTTACTCAACAGGTTTTGAGCATATGCATCAAGTGTGTGATTTTATTCTCATATTTTTCAACAATGTCTTTTGGGATCCTCTCTCTGCTTTTCATCATTGCTTGAAATGATTTGAAGTAACCTCACAAAGCATATTTCTGTGTTACCACATCACCTAATCCTTGCAAACCTTCTTTTATCTAGATTGCCACTGGTTTATCATAAGCGCATTGAACTTTTCCCATTTCGAGGATTTTATTCAATAAGTAAAGTACTAAACAAACAATCAGAGAACCAAACTTGAAAAAATGTTTCTTATCTTGTTTTATCTTCTTCAGGTTGCTCATTATCTCATGGAGAAGCACTCCACACAGATCATATCTTTTGTCCTCCTTGAGCATTTGATAGGCTCCAAATATTGCAGTACTGGATACTAAATTTTGTATGTTGGATTGGTACACCTTGTATCCTATCACCATTGAAGCAAATCTCACATCATGTTCAATGATATCACTTATTGTCATTGACTGATTGTCATGCTAGGATCCGATAACCTTTGTTACTGTTGTGTTCTTGTCATTTCTTAGATCGGGGATCTCACCAGTTGCATTCAAATAGGTTATTGCTTGAACGGCTTGCTTCGTGATCTTGTGAGGTCTATCCAGCCATATAAATTCATCATGGATTCAGCTCAAGATATACCTAACCCATTCAAGTTCATCGAGCACCAAAAAATGAACAAATTGGATAAAACCCTTGTCTTGCAATGATTTGAATTTGGGCTTCATATTCCCCATACCATCCATCATATGCTTGGTGTATAGTGATAGAATGTTTGCATTTCCAATCTCTTCGATATTATAGTGAATATATGCCCTAATATCTTCATTGTGAGACACACCATACAACACAGAAGAAAATGCTCCTTTTGGATCATCTTCAACCAATTTGAATGGATGTTTCTTAAACACTAGCCTTGCCCTTTCAGTAATGTCAACTACCAATGGAGTTGCTATACCAAATGTTGATGCCATTTCGAAATTGGGGTTATGAAAAACAACTCGAACACGGATAAATACCTTTCCAAATTCAATCAAATGTTAGGAATCATTGTCGGATCACTTCAAGCTCTGTTTTTGCTGCTCAATCTCATTTTCTTCACTCTTCTGCTCTTTCTCTTCATTCGTAATGTGAGGAATGAATGATAGAATGCCTTTTTATCTTCTAAAAACCTAACTTCAAATTCTAATAAATACACAACCCTAAAAGATTTCTGGATACCTTGTTGCTTCAAGAATTTATCACCAGATACTCAGATATGCATGAAATCTTTCGGATATCAATTGCACAGCTAATCTCCATCATCTACAACCTTCCTTAGCCAGTTACAGATCTCCAAAATGGGGTTTTAAAGATCTGCGTGAAAAGCTTCCCCCTAATGATTTGGGCCTTTATTACTGGATGAGGTTCCAACACCAGAATCAGGTGTGGAGCCATTCTGAGTATTTGAATCTTCCTTCTTAACCCACATGTTCATATGTTTCTCTCTGAATTCTTCAACCTTTTCTTTTCCCTTCTCATATGATCTATTCTTGTCTACCAAAGCATTCCTCCTTACATTCTTACTTCTGCAATATCTTGCAATGTGATCGGATTTGTTGCATGCATAGCAAACAACATTTCTTTGCATAGGCTTGAAGTTCATGTTTGATTTGGTCTCATCCTGCATTGGTTAGAAATGTGTCCAAACATTCCACAAGTATAGCATCTCTTATTTTGGAAATCATTCAACACTTTTCTACACATGTTTGACTTATGACCAAAGTTGTTGCATTTGAAACATTGACCGATAAAGGTAGGACCATTATTAATCACCCTATTTTTGCATTGTTTTTCCATATGAGCGAATTTATTGCAAACAAAATATTTACCGTTGAATTTATAGGCATTAGGTTGTCTTACAGGAGGTTTCTTATTCTTTTGATGATTGCTTTGTCTAGAACCGGGGAATTCTCCTTTCTCATATCAAAGTCCTTGCATGTCTTTTCCATGTCTCTGAGTTTCCAGCATCTCATCTAACCGAGCTAAGCTAGCTTTGAATTTTTCTTTGTACTCATTAGAAGTAGAAAGCTCATCTCTCAGAATTATGACCCGCCTTTCAAGTTTTTGCCCATCATCCGTGGATTGCACCAATTCAAGTTTCAACTGATCATTCTCATATTTCAATCTACAACATTCATCAGATCTATCCTTCAATGATTAAGTCAAATTTTCCTCATTCTTCTTCTTGTCTTCAATCTCCTTTGTCAACTTTATCATAATGAATTACATTTCATTCTTCGCATTTTCTTTGGCAATCTTCTCACATTCATCTCCCTTGTCTTGTAAGGATTGATTGTTAATGCTTTGTTCTTCTTTCTCCTTGAGTTTATCCATCAGTTCCTTTCTCTTCTCTCTGAATTTGTTCACTTGTTCTTTTAGAGATTCAATGAATTTTTTAGCTGCTTCTAGACTTCTCCTCGAACTGCTCTTCTCTTTCATAGCTGCATCGAGATCTTCAAGAGCCATAGTAAGTTTCTTCTGCAAACCGGAGTCCATTGATTCAATCTTGTGGATCTTCGTCAAGTTGTTAGACTTCTTTTGAGGAACTAAGCTCTGATACCAATTGTTGGTATCAATGAACACTAAGAGTGCGGGGGGGGGGGGGGGGGTGAATTAGTGTTTAGCAATTTACAAGCTTATTAAATTGATTCTTAAACCATCAGATGCATAAGAATGAAAGTAAAGTGTAGAAACTTAAACCAAGAAACCACAAAACCATAACACCAATATTTTTACGTGGAAACCTGGAAAGGGAAAAACCATGGTGGGATTTGAACCCACAATATCATTATACTATGGCTAGGAATATGATAATATTACATAAAGGGGAATGCACTTGCATTCAAACACACTTCCTAGACCTCACTGTTCAAATACAAAAGAAGGCTACAACTCAGAGGAAGGCTCACTGACTTAAAAATGATTAAAATTAATTACAATAATGAATGAACTGAAGAATAGCTTATTCATATGCCAAATAGTAGTTTCGGTTAAGCTCGATTAGTCTTCTACAACTGTTCTGTTTTCCTACTATGTCATATACTGGAGCACTAAAACCTTCAATCACATTCACCAACCTTCGCACATTTGCTCATACAAACTTCTCACACATATCTCATCTCCCAAAATTCTCAACCAAATCGATCTTATATATCCACACCACCAAAATTAATCGATTCTCATGTCGGCTCTCAAAAATCACATAACACGCAACATAAAATGTGTATCAATAAGTTGGCTCAAACTACCCACACATCCATATGCGGACCCAAACAAAATGATAAAAAGCTTCACATAAGTTAGCCCAATCTCCTCGAACTCAAAAGTAATCACCGAAATTATCCCAAAGATTCCGCATCACATGCTATACCATAATAGCTTTGTTCTTCTTGGATTACCAGATACCGGACCTTCAATCTCACCCACAAATCAACATCGGATATTAGGATTATAAAATACTTTGCCTTGAACCTCGAATTATCTACCTCTATCACTGCAACCAAAGTTACATGACCAAAATTAAGATATGTACATTGCACTCGTATTTTTCTAGTTACTGTATTCCACCTTCCAAACTTATGCCTCATGACCAATGTAACTTCCGGTAAATCAAATCTTCATGTACACTAGATATGGTTTCTGAACTGATTTGCCATCAATGACAACTCCTAAACATTTCTTATGCATCAATCTTCACTAGAATAATGTCTCTTGCCAACAGAAAGAAAATGAAATTGATAATGTCATCGATGAATTTCTTGATAATTTAGAATTGGAAGGATATGAAGTTGTTGAAGAAGTTGAGGCGAGTGAAAATGAACTTGATGAAGATGAGACCGAGAATTGGGAGGACTATCAGAGCAACAAAATTTTGAGGTTTAAGGAAGAGAATTTATTACTCATAGATCAATCGATTTTTATGAAACAAAAAATGGAGGTTTTGTGTCATGTGATGAATTTGGAAAAAGGCAACTTCGAGAAAGTGTGGGATTTTTTCAAAGAGACCTTGAGTTAGGCATAGGAAAGTGATGGGAAGGCCCAATGGAACTTGACAAAGAAATCTTTCCTTGTAGAAATGCATCGCTTGTTGACAGAGAAGATTCTCTTTGGTGGAAAGAAGCCATAGGCGGTTAAGGCCATAGATGTCATTGGTCAAAAAATGGGGGAGTAACAACCAAGAGGAGAAGACTAGGTAGTTTGCCCAAAAGACAATAAATTTGGCCTGAACTAATTGCAAATAGATCTTGTGGATGGAAGAGGTTGTGATCAGCCTGTAGAAAATTGTGTGTCCTACTAACAACGGGATGGGTAGAGGTGATGCATGGAAGGAAAGTTCGGGTGGTTCGACTCTTGGCTTTGACGATTGTGGGTGCTTTGTTCCCCGTGCTATGCTCATGGATTTGGAGCCCAACACCATGGAAATAAACACAAATTTTGATGCAATTATAAGTTTTGATGAGGTTGCAATGCATAACGCTTTTGTGGATGGTGAGTGTGGTGTTGAGAAGGAATCACAAACGATTGTGAATTTTGGAGAGACTCAATCCTTTGACATTTGTCTTTCTAGTTCTCTGAATAGTCCTCATGGTGTGAGATCTAGTGCCAATGGAATAATTCGTGAGGTTTATGTGGGACAAACCTCTCAACACACCATATCTCCTTGGTGTGGGGACAATTCTTTGGTTTCACAACAATACAAATTGGAGCCCATAATAAGTGAAACGTAGAAGAATGTGAATCTTCAACAACGCTCCCTTACCTCCACTGGATTCGTGAAACATGCCATGACCATGACATAAAAGATCTTGCAATGGGCCACAGAGAAGGTTACATTGAGCCTTGGGGAAAATGTGTGGGTGAGTGTGGATACATGCTAATGACTCATAACATTTATATAATGGGTTTGCAAACCAAGTTTGTAGCATGTCTTGATGGGGTAGTGTTTCAGGATGGAATGCTAGTCGGTGATGTCAATAATATTGTGCTTCTAAATGTTATTTTATCACCAATTGGGTTTGAAGTTTTGAGAATTATCAATATTACTTCAATGTCATATGGAATTGAGAGAAAGAATAATAAAATTAGACTTGTTTCTGTTGGTTCTCTTCCAGATGAGGTAGATCGCATGGTGTTTGAGGAAGATGATAGGATTTTAGATGTTCTATTTAAGGAGAGCACAGTGAAACGTGAGTGTATTATGTATGCATATAAGTGTTCTTCTCTGGATGAACCTACAAAGAATGGTGTTATTGAAGTTAAACATGGGGATCATGTAATTCCTTTTTACCAATCAGATTGTAGATAATGTAGGTTTTGCATGTCAGGAAATACAAATCTTGGTGGTAAAATGTTTATTTCAATGTTTGAGATTGGAGATGGTGTGCTCTCCACTGTAGGTAACACTCATTTGGGAGGAGATAACCTTGACAAGTGAATTGTTCTCTGATTTGACATGGAGAAGGTTAATTTGAAGTGTTCTAGAACAGAGTTTGGCATAGCTCAAATCTTCGATGTGCCTAGTTGTAATATGAGTTTAGCAGTAGAAATGCAAGGGTTGTTAGTCCATGGCTATACCGGTTGGCCTTCAAGGGGGAGATTGTTGGGAATATGAAGCCCAATGGTCACATGACCATTCCCCTTCTCCCAACTCTTTGTTTCATAGTTGAATATGATTGTATCAATTATTGTGTGCAACCCATGTATAATGTATTATTGGATAACGATTAATAGATGATTTCCTTGCTTTCCCATGGATGTAGCCAGTTAGGGTGAACCATGTAAATTGCTACGTTATGTGTTCATTTTCTATTTGTTTCATTTTAGTTTAATTGTTTATATATTTTCTCTATGTTGGCATTTGGCAAAACTGATACAGATACAGGTAATGTAGTTGAAGTTGGATGACTGTACCGGTAAAGGATAGAAGTCTATTTGTGATGAAGAGATTGAGATTCTATGAATAGATGACATGATCAATTATTTGTGTTGTCATTGATGGTAACTAATGTCAACTGATGTTTTATTTTGTCATCTTATTGATTTAGTTTACCGGAAGACAGGGTTTACCGACAGTGAACTAAAGTCCATGAAATAGGACTTTAACCGGTAAAGTAGAGTTGTTTTGATTGGATCGGATGATCGGAAATGATTGGTGATTTGCAGTTTGGATGGTGAACTTGTATCAGGAAAGGTGTATATGATCGGAACCAGAACTTGTGGAGATTACCAGAAGGCATGTTTCAAAATTCTGATGAAGTTTTGCTAAGGTTTTAGTAGGGTTTAAGGACCGGTGAAAAAATCATCAAATCGATAATGATTTATATTATGACGGTGATTGATGACGAGTCTACATGAAGTTGGTAGCACGACACAACCCGCGTGAAAGATTTAATTATTTTTTTGGCGTGATTCAAGGAATATTTTCTTGGAAATCAACGAAACGCTTAGTAGAGTGTTTTGAGGATACAGATTGGATTTCCATGATGGGTTACGATCAACCAACAATTGATATTGCATTGTAATTTTTTGTAATGATCTGTATAACAATCTATAATGATCTCTTATGTTTTGAATTGTCAATTCATGATGTAATTAGGTTTTGTGGCCGACCTAGTTAAGATGGCTATTTAGGATGACATAGTTGATGTTTATTGTGTTGGTGGTCTTAGAGAATGTGTTAAGCCATCCAAGAGAAGTGTGAGATCTGCCTGAGAGTTGCAGAGTATCAAGTGTATAACTGGATCTGATCAAGAAAGCAAAGAAGTGAAAGTAAACATATCATTCTTTCACTGTTGTTCCCTAACAGTTGCAGCAGGTTAAATCCCTTAACCGGGTAGGTCCTAACAAGCCTTAAACATTTAAGTCCCCTAACAGGGAAGCTCTCAAAAGAGTGTTAAATCCTCTCACGAGGTTGATCCTAACAGATCATCAAGCTCCTAACCAGGTTGCAAGGCAAATCCTTTAACCGGGTGACTCCTAATAGGGTCTACTCTTAACCAAGTGTATTGTAAGCTCCTAATAGGGCGTATTTCAAAAGAGTACAAATATTTGTGGGTACCAACTCCCATCGTGGTTTTCCCCTATTTGGGTTTCCACATAAAAAATTTATCGTGTTCATGTGTGGAATGTTTTTCATGTGATGTTCTTGTTTATTTCATGCATTATTTCCGAGACACCAGTTATGATGTTTTATCATAAGTTTATTAGAGGTTACCGATACTGATAAGAAGTTGTTTGAGAAGGTTTTTGATCTGATTGATAAGGTTAATGAGGTGGTAAATGATTTGATTAATGTGTTAAGCAAATCTGATTACAGAAGTTGAGACATTTGTTAAATGGTTTCAGATCTAAGATAAGTTTTTTTTTGACTTAAAGTTTCAATTGGTCTTAATATTGATTCACCCCCCCTCTCAGTATTAATTGGATCCTCATAGGATTAACACTCTACTCATTTAAATTAACAATATGTTCATTGAAAGCTCACAAATGAAGAAAGAAAGGGAAATAAAGGGAAGAAGGCACTTGATAGACTTAGTTGAACTTCTACATATGAATCAATGATCATGAAAAGACTTTGGATGACTAAAAGAAGTTTGAAATCCACGAAGACTCTTTAAATTAACAAAATCATAAAAAATGACCAGAGATACCATACGCTCAAGAATTTTTTTAAACTGTTTGTATCTTCAAACATCTATAAATATGGTGTATGATGAGAACAACATTTAGAAAATGACCAAAGGAAAACTCAGATGAAATAATTTAAGATAAGTTATATATAATGAATACGATAAGACCTAATACACAAAAGAGTTGAAACTCAAGATTTATTTAACATTGTCAAATTATCCCAATACTAACCATTGATTTTATAATTGTTAATTGCATACTCCAACATTCAATTATTTTCACCCATAATCTAATAAATATTACTTTCATTCTCAATTGTATCAACTAAAGAGTATTATCAATCACATAAAAATTTATTTTTGATTAAGTTGGTGTGTGAATGAGTGACCAACTTAAAAAGACCTTTCATCCACCTTGGAACAATTTCCCAAGAAGATTTAACTTCAAAATCTTTAGACCTCAGAGTAGAGGGAGGGGATGTCCTCCAAGAGGATTGATCTAAGGGTACTACATATTTTGAGGAACAATGAGGAGTTGCCAATTGACAAACTATTGACTTACAAATAATGAATTGATAATCTAAAGTTGAAGACATAATTAGAATAGACAATATAAGTTGTTGAGATTCAAAAACATTGACCAAAGGTTTAGAAGGTGCCCCACTAGGCCCAAAGGAATAATTTACAAGAATGAAAGAGAATTTAAATCTTTGAAGTCAACTATAAACCATTAGGATACATTATAAGATGGTTAGGAAGATAAATTCTCCACCATTTTGAAAATTATTGCTTATATAACCCATAAGAAATTTGAAGCCAAGTTCCTAGTTTTGAAGCAATGTCTACATTGAAAGGGAATTCCTTCACAATTAAACAATTGAGACTAATATTGATCATTATGCTATAAAACCTCACTTGGTAAAGAATTTGATAGATCAACTTCCATTAGGATATGTGCATAAGAGGTGTCAATAAAGTTCTTAGAAGCCAAGTCCACCTTTAGAAATTGACCAAGAACATTACTAGTGGTATCATATGTCAATATACACTAGAACTATAAAGGTAGATAAATCAATCATACCCAAGAAGACATTATGTCAATAGAATCTTTCAAGGGGTTGGAAGAGGGACACGAAGGGCGTATCAAGAGAAATCGAACAATGCAAAATTGAAAGAGAAGGCCATAGGTTGTGAAATATGCAAATCAAACCCTTACACATTAAAAATTCTCAGGAAATCACTTCCTTCCCTAGAGACACAACAAGAACAACAATAGCACAAGGATGAGGAAATTAATTTTTCCTCCTATCATACACAATATTCTTAGGTGAAAATTCATTACCTACAATTGATTTCTTCACTTCAAAAGGAATATACCTATAAGTGTGGATGGTATTCATTAGAAAAAAATTGTTCGCCACATTTGTATATGATCTATCAAAAGGGGTGGACATATGCACAATAAGAACAACCTTACAAACAACCTCAGGTGTAAGCGAAGATATCTAAGGGTACCACCATTATTTATAAATTTTCAATTAGTTCTCTACATTTTACTTAAAATAATATATTTATAAGTTTTCTAATGAGATTTATGTTATTTAATTTGTATTTTCATTATGTGAATTGGAAAAAATAGATTAATTAAATGAAATGAAAAATTTGAATGTGAATGATAATAATTTTTTTTTTTGGCAAGATGGAAAAATTGGAGGACATTTTTGACAAAAAAATTCTTTGCATAGAAAAGCATGTGGGTATCTCTTTTGTCTAGGATCATGCTAATAAAAGTGGATCTATTCGTCATATGAACCTATTACATGTTAGGTTTGAATTCCTTACGTGAGGTTGTCAATTATTTAGTCAAAACTATGATGGGATTTGTTTAGAATGACTTAGTGGGGAGCGAGAAACTAAAATTGGTATGGGCTCCTTCCCTAGCTTATATTCTAGTAGTTCCTTGAATGGCCTTGACCTTTAGGATGGCCAGATTTGGTATGTTAATAGTATAAAGTTACATCACACTTTTATAAAGGAAACGACCAACATTGATCTAACTTTTTAACTTGAATCACTATAATGTGAAATATATGTTTTTAATATTGAAATAGTGAAATATAATTTTTTTTTTGTATTTTATGTTTATATTTATTTTTTTTAAATGAAAAAAATTTGTGTACAGATTTTATAAAAAATGACACTATAAATTTTGTAATATGCTGAAAAAGAAGTTAATTAGGATCAATATTTGTATGGTAATATTTTTTTCCTTCAATTTTTTTTGTTATTTATAATTTGAAACTTCATGAATTTTATTTTTTTTCAATTTTTGTAAATAAATATTAAAATGTGTGCATTTAAAAAACAATTGTGTCCATGAGATGCCATCTTTCATCTTATCTATTTATCAAAACTCAAATATAAATGATAGGTAGACTACCAAAAATCTATATTTTAAAAAATTACATTTACAAATCTACAAAAGGTTATTTATATATTTATAAAATAATATTTACATGAATAAAAGTTGAACCATCAATTTTTTTGAATAATTCTATTTTTTGATAAATTGGCATTAAAGTGGTGCTACATATTCATTTAGTGAACATATATGATTGGAAAAGTTGTGATCATATGTTCTGGCCAAAATCGATTTTTAGTTACAATTTCTTAAATTCACTTGTGTTGATAAGTTGGCCAAAATAAAGTGAGCAAGTCAATTAAAATTTCACTTTGAATTTTAGAAAGATGAGTTGATTATGAAATCATGTAAACAACTCTAAAAGAGCAAACATTCAAATTTAAGCGTATGTTTATATTTATGTAAGTGCACAAATAAGTGTAATAAATGCATAAATAAGATGAATGTAATAGAATGTATGTATAAAGATAAGGATGGGATTGTGTATGAGAATATGTATGTGTAAGAATAGATATAAAGACTAGAAAAATGAGTATAATTTAACATAATATTGTGTCAATTACCAATAAATAATATACAAATATTTTTTACAAATAAAAAGAAAATTAAATGAAAAATAACATGAATATATATTTTCATCATTATAATTAGATATAATAGAATTCATATTATAATTTAAATAGCAACGTTTCAAAATAACTATAGAAGATTAATATTTTTTTTTGATATAGTACAAATGATTCCTATTTATAATTTAAAAATAATGTATTATAGTTTTGCATTAAGAGGGGATTATGTTTACTAAAAATTGAATAAGATATGACTATTGATCTACAATTATAATTAAAATAAATAAATAAAATATATACGTTTTCATTCAACATTTTCTATGTCTAATTTTTTGTTTTATTATATAGGATGCAATCAAATGGAAGACATTCAAAGGCTGAGAGCATCATCGATGATGATAAGGTAATGTACTACATAAAAATACTATCAAAATACTTTCAAAAATATTCTGATTTATATGTATAATGCAGCTTTATAAACATTTTTAAATATTAACTTTTGAAATATATTGAATAATTTTTTAATTTAGTTGATTAAAATTGGTTTTCTTAATAATTTGAAGTGTAGGTTTTTTTTCCCTAACAAAACAATTGATGTTATACAAATTGTTCTTATCTTTTGTTTTAAGTAGGAGAGTTGCACCTATGGCTACTCTATATACTGATCAATTGCACATGCTTAGGCTCTTTTCTTATACATAACAATATAGGCATGATTACACCTAGAATTTATTTGACTATTTAATTTGCTACATACTTACATGTATTGTGGCTACACTAGGTATAATTTTTTTTGATCTATTTTCTCATTTTATACTCTATACACTATAGATTTCATCAGCACTGAATTTACAATGTTAATTTCTCTCCTCATCTCGCCCTTGATTGATGAACTCATAAATCCATTCAAGGCCATGGATCAGTGTCAAGGATCAATTCCAAATTTATAACCTTATTAAGAAAGGAGCATTTCTTCTCCTCTTTGTTTCAGTACTACATATGAATGTTTTCTCTAAAATTAGATGAGAGAGGTAGCCATTGAGTAGTAGACCTAGAATTAAGGAAACTTTTAATATCTTATGGGATAGGTATGCCAACCTTGATCTGTGTCACCTCCATTACTTCATTTAGGTCTCCTAACAAATCTTTCTTGATTAAATTGGATTTGATGCTTCATACCTTGATCCTTTGATTCTCGAACATCTATAATGATCCCATAAATATGGAGGAAGCATCCATGTTAGCCTTGTGATGGTTGTCTACTACAATAAAATCCTTGTCAAGTATCAATAAATAGATTAATTTCTCATCTTCTAATAGATTTTAAAATTATTTTGTGAATAGGGTAAGGAAAGGGTCATGAATACATGCTTTATTTAATTCTTGAAAGTCTACATAGATTTAGATTACACTTGTTTTCTTGTTCTGAACCACCATAGGGCTAATTCATTCATAATCGTCCATAGGTTTTATAATACCTATTGCCAATATCTTATCTAATTCTATCTTTATTGTCTTCTTCATGTTTGGGTTAAGGTGATAAGTCCTTTTTCGATTGTATCCTCGTCCACCTTAGTAATTAGATTGTTTATTATCTTCCTTGCATCTCTATGGAGGATTATTTTTCAATGTATTGAAATTCTGGTCATTCCTCCAAGGGGATTGCCTATATTTTATTAGCATATAATGGGCACTCCACAAGGCCTTAACATAATTCTTGTTCCTATATATCTTCCTATCACATTCATTATGTAGTGGATATTTTGTATTTGGATGCTTTGTGGCTTTTGAAACTTGTAGGTGGTTGATAGGGCACATACTGGTAAGGTAAATATCCCATTCACTACAAGTTCCACAATATAATGAATTCAACTTACTTGATACTATTTTGAGTTCTACTTGTAAGGTCGTTGTTGTTTCTCCTTAGGCACTCTGAAATTCATTCTGAAAATGGCTCTCTCTTGAATATTATGAACACCATAATGCTTTGGACTTCTTTTCTTCTCCCTTCACTATAATACTATTTTGTAGTGTTAATTATTCGACTACTAATTGTAACTTCTCACGGGCCTCTTTTTCCACATCCTTAGCTGATTTGTGCCATTATTGGATCTCTATGTAGTAGGCCATTGTGACAACATCTATATAAGTATAAAAAATTCTTCCATCTAATGTGACTGATATATTTTTGTAATCTGGAGTTGAACAACTCAATCTTTTTTCACTTAGTTGAGGGTTCTTCTAATTTTTTGTAGACTTCCTTAAATATTCTATGATATGCTTTATGAGACTCATCTTCTTAGTCAACTAGATCACTTATTTTGCTTACTCTCTCTAGAGGGATGTCAAGAGTTTCAACATTTACTAGGAAGTCTCTCTTAACTTTTTAGTTCATTCCATGCTTTGGGTACATGTCTTCTTATAAAAATCAAGTGTATCCTTTCACAAGGAAGATACAAAGTCTAGTAGTTTTAAATTATCCTCCTCAATGTTCTATCTTTCCCAAAGCGACTTCAGTAAAAAAAATGCTTTGTAGACTTTGTTGTGTCCTTGTCAAATAATGGTAACTTAATAGAGCACTTCATTTTTATTTAATTCTTCTCAATTGTTTATTTGTATATTGGTGGACTATGTATTTCCTCTTTCTTTATATTTTTTACTACTTACGGCTTATATTCTTTGCCCTTATGTCTAGCTAGCTTAATCTTAAAATACTCATTTTCAAGAATTTCTTCCTAATCTATTGCACTATCTTCTCTATCACTTGTCTCTTTCTTTTGGTATTCTCGCACCTAAAATTCTCTTGCTCTATATGACATGGTGATGAATCTTGGTCCAGAGGTTGTTTTTGACTAAAAAAAGTAGCGTTAACTAGGGCGCTGACCCTTTACAAAGTCAAAGGTTATCAAAATTAAAAAGACCAAGTAG
This sequence comes from Cryptomeria japonica, assembly GCF_030272615.1. NCBI lineage: Eukaryota > Viridiplantae > Streptophyta > Pinopsida > Cupressales > Cupressaceae > Cryptomeria > Cryptomeria japonica. The sequence goes on along the minus strand of NC_081414.1, from coordinate 282,864,785 downwards.
GGGTGCAAACCCCAAAAGAACAAAGTCGGACATCCCAAACCAACTTGTCAAACTGTCAACAACCCAACCCAAATCAAGAGGGGGCAGAAGAACCCGAAACTTGACCAAGGGGGGCTTGGGAAAGGGGGTTAAATTTTCCTTTTCGCCTACGACAAACAACCGTCCAGGAAACACTATCATTAGAAACTTTCAAAGAAGAATCAAGTGGGGAAGACCCTGCAGAGTCACTGCCAGATTGTTGTTGTAGAGCGGCAACAGGCTGTTGCAGTGGAGCAGCAGCAAGAGAACAAACGCCAGGAGCAGAGTGAAGGTGAGGAGCAGGAGAAATAGGTGCAGGAACCAAGGGGGAAGGGTCCACCACAACAGTAACATCAACCAGGGCTTTATCAACAGTAAGGGGCACCTCATCTTGAGATGAATCAACTGAAACAGAATCTGAAGCATTAATCATCAAGTGGTCTTCCTTAGCATCCTTCCACCAAGTAGCAGCACCTTTGTGACGAGAGAGAGAATAGTCAGAAGCAAGGTGACGCGTTGAGAAGCACCTTCGACAACGAAAAGGGAGGCCCTCATAATCCAACAGTTGAGTCCAAGGCCTATCCCCAACCATAAGAACCACATCCCTAGGGAGGGCCAAAGATAAGTCAACATCAATTAAAAGGCGAGCAAAGGTAGAATGACCCATGGAGAACGTGGCATCATCAACATTCAAGAAGTTGCCAATGGAGTTATCGATGGCCTCAAAACAAGAAGGTTCCCAAAAATGGAGGGGGAGATTAGGGAGGTGGACCCAAACCGGATGAACAGAGGGAGATTCTGTAAGGGGGTTGAAGGACGGAGTTCAAGGCTTAATAGAGAGGGAGTGATCCTCCCAATTCCATAGCTTACCCAAAATCAAATCACGCTCATGAGTAGAGGTAAAGGAGGCAACAAAAAACCCCTTCGCACAAGGGAAAAACTCAATGCCATAAGAAACAAGGGGATTCCAAGAATCACTCACCGAGCTATGAAGATTGTTACTGTTCATAACATCTCTTCATATTTTTATTTGTAGTGGTATCTCATTAGTTAGTGAAAAAATTATTTTCCCAAATTATATCTTGTCTTCTCTTCCTTCCCTATTTCTTCTTTTATCAATTTTCTTTATGATTTTATTGACTAATTCCTCTAGGTATTCTTCTTGAATGGACAAAACCTTTTTTGGAGTTTTAAGAAATTTGAGAAATCTATCATCTAACTTGATTGTTGGGTTTGATAAATCTAGTGAGTTTTTTAGAATTTTGGAAAGTTACGGTGGGAGTGGAGACTATATCTTCCATAGTTATCAATGTTCTTCTTCAAATTGGTTGACGTTTACCCTGACTTTTCCCACCTTGAACTTGATTTTTTGGGGGTCTTCCATTATTTCTCCCTATTTTATTTTTCTTCATGCATTTGGAAATACCCACTTTGGCATGCTTGACAACATGCACATTGAAGAACTCGACCCTTATCTTTTCATTTTCCATTCTTTCATGGTGTCTTTCCTCTCTATATGCATTTTGTCTTTGTCTCCTTTCTTCTCCATTTGGGCTTGCCATGTTCAATTTCTTTGTTAATTCAAAATTTTCTCTAATATAACTTGAACTTTTCTTATCTCCTTTGGCCATGTGTGTTTCTATTTTTGGATTAATCCTTTATCTTCTCTCTTGATAGTTATTTGGTATCTTTTCTATTATTCACATCTTTTCAAGGATTCATTTTTATAATTCTTGTATCTTTTTATTCTCTATCCGCTTGGTATCTAAACTCCTCTCATGAGGGAGGTACTGAGAGATAATGTAATATATTATCAGATAATTTTCATCATTCTTATTTCTCTTATATCTAGTTTAAAATTTAAATATGTCCCTACTATCTTTTATACAACCTAATGAACACAACCAATTTTAGAAATAAAAATGAGAAACATAGGCTGAAATTATAAGCCGCATTAGTTTCTCTGTGTTGTGTTTATAACCTAGAGTTAGCTATATAAAGGAAGCAAGGAATTGATCTAGATAGATTGTTAACTAGTTATCTGAACATAAAATATTGACACATAACATTAGATATTTGAAATTCCAGTATATTCTTATTATCAAGATCAATTAAGTAAATTTATTTCATCCTTACATCTCCAATTACCTCATATAGAAGCATCCTTTTTGTCTTCTATATGTACTATTTATCTATTACTTTATACATATATCTCTATATTTCTACCCACTCTATTACATATATATCTTCTGGTATACTTATATATATTGGATGAAACATGACCCATCTATTCTATTCCTATTATAGATTATGTCGTTTGTCATGGGCTCCAAAAGCTCTTTAGGGTAGAAAACAATAAGTTTTTCCTTGATTGTGTCTAATCTAATCCTTCCTTGCCAACAATTAGTCCCAAACTTTTCTTTTCTTTCTGTGACGGGGCTTTCAATAATTTTAGTAAATAACTCCTAAGTTTTCATACTATATAGGTTGAATCCATTACCCAAACTTAGACCCAATAGTAATAGAAGTTGGTAGAGTCTTGAAAACATCAATTATTATGTAAAATATAGCAAAATATAACTTGAATGTCTCATTTGTAGCCTTGTTTATTGCAACAAAGTGCCAAATGTATTACCAATTCAAGAAAGATTTTATTATCCCAGAATTATAGTGGAGACCAAGAAGACAAACCTAGATTGACGTAGATTTATTCAGATCTACCTTAGGGTGAAAGCTTGACTATCAACAACAACGGGAAATAGGATTTGTCATAAATCCATGGCCTACTAGAAAGAACTCATAGGAGATCATCTTGAGTAGTAAATTTAAAGAGGAACATACCTATTGACATTGAACAAATAGAGAGCTACCCTTTAGCTACTATTTGGCCAAGACCTATTTCCTAGTTGAGTCAATGTTATTGTGCAAAGAAGCACATTCACACCAATGTGTTCTCTATGGAGGACATAATTCTATTGATAGTGGAGTTTGACAAGTCAATAGTTATTCCTTCTTTTGACACCAAAAAATCTAGTCAAATTCCCAAAAAAAAAAGTTCCCAGATAGTTGCGATCCAAAAGAGCATTCTTGTACGCCTTGGACCCACCATTCAAATTATTGAAAAATTTCACTGATGGATTTATCAAGATAGTGCAACTTATATTTGAGGAGCGGGGATGTGGAGCCATAAAGATCCCCTTAGATTATCAAATCCCATTCTTGTTGAAAATCTAAATAAAAAAAAGAACTGAAAAGTTAAAAGCAGGGTATGTGAACAATTGATGTTTTTGTTATACATATGGTTTGTTTGTTATGGGAAACTGAATAACTCAATTATAATGTTAAAAATAAGAATTAATCTCATTCCTTATGTATGAATGAATTAATTTAATTCATATAGATATTATGGACAATCATGTAGCTAGTGACCAATATTTATCCATTTCTTTATGGTTGAAATGTTATAGATTTTATTAATTTTCTATCCATCATTGACTAGGGTACATAAAAATATGTTGAGAAACACATTGTTCTTATTTGAAATCATTTTTAATTGTTGTATAAGATAGATTGATATGTTTTCAAACAATATGTTGGTAGTATCTTTTGCAAAGACCACACTCGCACATGACCTAGAAAAATACTACCTTTTACAATATTCAACCACAAAATTAAATAACTCAAATAATTCCATCACTATTATTAAATATAGATATTAGTTAATTTTAGGAATGCATTGATAATTTTTATTCTTTGGACAATATATTATTTGGTGTGAGATACATCCACTTTCAAAATCTCCATGTAGAGAGAGTTACTTTAGTCGATTTTTCTCTTGTGGTTTTATAAGAGTAATTATCAGTTCATTCCATTCATTATGTTTACACAGGTAGAATAAATTTTAGTTTTTTTTTTAAGCATTTCGTTAGACACTAGGGAAATTATTGACATCTAGATAGAGGAAAATACTTTTTGCAACTTATGTGTATACATACACCTACAAAATTATTTCTCTCATTTCTAATCCATTAAAATAGTATTAGAGAATGTTATCTCATGTCTAAAACTTGTGCCAAAAGTGTGAGTATCCTAAGAATAAAGCTATGGTAGGCATAATGAATGCTAATGTATAACCATTTCTAGTAGTTAGACCATGATAGGACATACTGAACAACTCGTGGTTTTGATTTTAAAAAATTAACTTTTAGAAGTGCTAAAAAATATTAATATTTATTTGAAAAGTGCACAATACTACTCATGGGAACCATATAATTCATTGAACAATTTTTTCTCGTATGTCTAGTAATTTTATTTAAATTGAATAAATTTTATATGAAAATGGGGATTATTGGGTCTTTTAAATGTGATAGGAAGGTTGGAAGTGATAAAAAACGCTTAAAAAATTTAGATACCTACTAGATACATACATGAGGATGCAATAAAAATATGATGACTTCCTTAATTGCTTTGGACTCAATGGTGAGCCTAGATTTTCTCTACAAAGCTCCTACATGTCATGTCCCCATGTCATGTCCCCACTATGACAACCATACTTGCACAATATCAAATAAGAGAAAATTATTTTTAGAAAGACTCCACAATTTTCTGATCGAACTCAGGCAAACATGGACATGGAAAAGCAAGAAGGCATGCATCGTTCAGATGTTAACAATAATAATTAAGATAAGACCAGCAATTTGATAGTCTAGGAGGAAAATAACATACATCAGCGATAACTACTTGGCCCCAACAACGGAGCATTATTTAAAGATGCAATTAAGTTAATAAACAAGAGAAAATCACCTGAGACCTGACAAAATCACCTAAGGAACAACGATTTGATTGAAGGAGTGATGATAAAAAACAATAATTAATTATGATAAACACTAACGATGATTAAGGACTCAAGGTTATCTAGAAAGATAAACGATAGAAGGTGTGATTATGTTAGCAAACAAAGGTAGCAATTAGTTCTGAAAGGGCACATCCAAAGAACAACTTTTAAAAGACATCTCCTTCCAGAGATATAAAAGGGAAGACTACGATGGAAGAGAGGGAGGAAGAAACCAGCTTTTAAGGAACATTGATCTCCTCATAAGAAGAAAATAATACCCATCAAATAAAGAGATCATCAAACAATAAGAGATCTTTGGAGATTCACATACAAATCAGACTTGCTGTGCAATGATGAATATATAATTTCTTTGCTCTAACCATAGATTTATTCACGAATGATGTCTGCAATATTAGCCAGCCATATAAGATTTGGTTCTGAAACTACCCAATAATATAAACGAGTGAAGGAAAAACATAGTAATAGAAATTAATATAGTATAACAAACTATATTCAAACACTCAAAAACTTACGAGTTTTGAAGATGGTTTTCCTACTCTCTACTAAAACCCTAGGGTTTTTGTTGCTGCTGTGTCATCGCCGATTGTTGGCTCGTTGGCTGCGTGTGTGCTGTCTACTAATAGTTTGCATGTTGTTGGTTCAATGAAGATGGTGTCTGTTGGTTCGTCCTAGGTTGGTTTGGGCCTGTTGGCTGAATGCTTCCCATCTCTTCGTGTTGTTGGGTCACAATCGATAGTTGTTCCAGTTCGTCATTGGTTGATTTAGACTCATTGGTTGCTTGCTCACCTTTGGCTAATGGTTTGTTGTATGTTGTTAATTCACCATCGACAACTATTGTTGTGTCATCATAGGTTCGTTTGCGAATGGTGGTATCCCTATTGCGTCTAATTTCCCACCTTTAGGATTTGGTGTGCTGCATGTGGATGCTCTTGCCTCTTCCCCAATAGCTATTTCCTTTACTAAGTTGGTTGGTTCTTCTGGTGGTCAAAAGCCTCCTCTTGCTCATCCCTCTCATAGGGGTAAACCCTTGCATTGTTCTTCCTTTGTTCAGAATGTTATTTGTGGAAAGGTAGCATTGGAGAATCGAGATTTGTTCTCTAATGTTGCTCTTATTTACAGGTTTAATGGTTTATGGCCTTCCTTTTCTAATTTGAACAAATGGGTTTTAGATTCTTGGTGGCCCATTATTGATGATAGGATTGAACTTTATCCTATTGCTAGGTTTGTTTTTTTTGGTGGTAGCCTTTAAATTTGGGGATGATAGGGTTCATGAGCTCGAAGGTGGTTTCTGGTTGTGGGGTAGGCATTCACTTTCCATTAGGCCTTAGTTCCCTTTTTTCAACCCTCTTTCTAAATCTATTAGTGTTTCTCCTTCTTGGGAACTAGAATTCCTAATCTGACTTTTTAGTATTGGGATAAGTCTTACTTTAAATCTATTGCAAATGCTATTGGGAAGTTTATTATGGTTGATGCTTCTTCTTTAGTCTTTGATCATCCTACCTTTTCCTACATTCTCATGGACATAGATACCTCAAAAGATTTATTTGGTGAGGTTATCTTGATGGTGGGAGATAAACCTTACTCTCTACTTGATTACGAGGGTCTTCCTTTTCATTGGAGATGTTTTGCTACTGGTCACCTTGCAACTAATTGTCAAAAATCTCGGTGTACTAATTTGACATGGTAGAAAAATACTTGTTATGAGCATCTTACTATGAAAAAGTTTTATAATTTTGAGGATGATTTGGGGGACGAGAATTTGGATGTTGCGGCCACTTCAGGGATTCCTATTAGTGTTTTTGGGGTCATCCAAGTGGTTATTCGTAATGTGTTGATGGCTATTGTTTTGTTGCAAGCTAGTTTGGGCCCGTTGGCTACTTGTTTGTTTTCTCTCCATGCTATTAGTTCGTTGTTGACTAGTATTGTTGGTTCATTGCAAGCTAGTTTGGGCCCATTGGTTGCTCCTTCAACTAATAATTTATTGCATGTTGTTGGGTCTCTGAAGCTATTAGCAAATTGTCTTCCTACCCCTTTGTGCTTGTTATATTCTAAGGATGATATTTCTTAGATGGTTGTGCAACATAGGAAGAGAGGTTTTTTGAAGTGTAACTTGACTTCTCTTTCGGTAGTTAAGGGTTCTTGTAGTGGCCATAAGAGTTCAAAGATGGTATAGTTTTTATCTTTTTGCTCCTTTAGCTTTTTGTTAAAATCTTTTAGGTTCCCTTCAAAACTTTCTTGTGTTGTTTGTAAAGGGTTTTAGGTTTCCTTCAAAGCATGCTTGTGTTGTTGTTGGTTGGTTTTTATTTCCATGTGTTCTATCTTTTAGTAGCGTTATTTTATTGGGTTTTGGATCCCAACTAAAAGTAATTTATTCAGGGTTTCAAGTCCCTTCAAAACATACTTTAGCCTTAATAAAAAATAAATTATATTCAAACTAGTAAGAAGATAAATTAATTCCAAATACACATATTCCTATGCTTATCCAAAGGAAGACACCACATGATATCTGAGAAGTAACTAAAAATAGACATCCATGGAGATGCATATAAGTAATAGTAGGAATGCATGATAAAAGGAATACAACTCAACTAAGACTAGATTAAGTGTTAATCAAGGGCCCAAGACGTGGATATATGATTGGTTGATAGAACTCCATGAACACGATACCCTATTTAGGTGCATAAAATGCAATATAGTAATAAACTAAATATAAATAAATAAATTGCACTAATAAGATGAGTTATGCGAGCTCCTAAATAAATATTTGATTGGCTAAATTCAAATAAAATTTTTTCCCACTCAAAGTTATTTACTTATATGTATACAATGTCTATTTATAAAATCTGACTACTAAATGATTAAAGCTATGAGATTTCCACAATCCATCTTATATTCTTGAATTTTTTCTGGACTCGATTGTGTGTGTTTTTTTCCATCAACGTTTCGAATCACACTTCGTGATTCATCATCAGGATGAATTGAATTCTTTTCATCTTGATGATGAATCACAGAGTGTGATTCGAAATGTTGATGGAAAAAAATACACACAATCGAATCCAGAAAAAATTCAAGAATACTAAATGATTGCCAAAAAGTTAAAATCCACATTATAGTCTTTCCGTTAGGTTTCAGGATTGTTAATCGATTTATACAACTTAAAATAATCTATTTATTTTATTAAAGCTATGAGATTTCCACAATCCATCTTATATTCTTGAATTTTTTCTGGATTCGATTGTGTGTATCTTTCATGTCTTTGGAATTCTTTTCATCCTGATGATGAATCACAGAGTGTGATTCGAAACGTTGATGGGAAAAAAATACACACAATCGAATCCAGAAAAAATTCAAGAATATTTATTTTATGTTGCCAAAGCTTAAAGCTACATATATTTTTTTTACTATTTTACTTTAATATATGACTATTTCCAATTTCAAAACACCATTTTTATCCATTTTTACTTTTTTCACATTGTTTTCTCAATAAATGTCAGTTATTGAAAGGAAAACCAAACCTCTTGAATTGTATTATTAGGAACAATAATATAGGCAATACTATTATTAGGAACATCACTGCAAGTAGGATCAAGTGGGGAGATCCCCTCAGAGTTTTTGTCTGCATTTGGAGTAAATTGTTGGTGCAGAACAACATATGGAGCAAACTCTCCAGGAGCAGACCATTGCTGTAGAATAGGTTCAATAGGAGTGGAAGCCTCAAGGCCAGAGGAAGCCACACCAATAGCAACCAGGGGGCCATCAAAGGCCTCATCTATAGTAAGAGGCACAACCTCATCCCAAAAGGAGTCATCATCCACATGTGAGGAATCACGAGAATCAAAAGCCTTGACATTCAAATTAACTAATAACCATTAGTATCATTACATGATTTGTTTCCAAGATAGCATGCATTCAAACTCTTTTGAGCACATATTTCCTTAAAGCTAATAGTAATATTAATCATTGTTAGACATCGAACACCAAAGGAAATTTAAGTTGATTTAATAGTCATAAAACTTTACAATAAGAACTCCCACTTTATTGTAATGTCAGCCAAACCCAAATATTTAATTCATCCTTTTATCCTCTCTTTTTAATTGCAAGTCATTGTGAGTCATTGCAAAAAAAAAAAATAGAATTAGGAGGCCCACTTTTTTTAACTACTAAAATAGATTTAACAAATCAATATTTAGATACACATAATTTTATTCAAATGACGATTTTTTCATAGATATGTATCACTTGGAAATTATATTCCTTTTTAGTTGATTAGTCTTCAATTTTTTATTTTTTATTTATATTTTTTAAATTATATTAATAAAATTAAGTTATATATGTATTTTTGAGTCAAGAATAACACATTTTTAATTATACATTTCATTTAGTGTAAAGAGAGAGAAAAATCCATGGGAAATATTGAAGATTCAGAGGTTCATATAAGGTACATAATAATACTTGTTTCTATATTTTGTAAGAATTCAATATTATAATAAGATTTTGTAAGATATAAGATTAATTTTTAATTAAACATATTTATTTTTATGTTATTTAGTGATTTGAAATGTGAAGATCTTGAAGGGTTAAGTGTCAAACAATTAAAAGTATTAGAAGAAAAACTTGAAAAAGGGCTGCGACATGTTAGAGCAAAGAAGGTACATATTCTATTTCACTTAAAATTTTATTTAAATAATTATATATGCTAGGTACAATTTCCTTTCAAAATTAAGTATTTGATTAAATTTTTACCAATTTTCTAACTCAGTGGTTTTAAATATAGAATCAAGAAATGATCGAACAAATGAACGAGTCAAGAGAAAAGGTGAAGTATAATTTAATTTTATTATCTTCTCAATTATTTAATTAGCTTTATATATATATGATCCACAAAACGGTATGTAAAGAGCGCATGTATCAACTAAGCTAAGAGTTTAAATTTTTTGTGTTCTCTGTACTTCCATCTTAATTTTAGAAAGTTTTTGATATATATCTTTTGTATTGTTTAGTGCAAGGGTGTAGGGAAATAGAACATTCTTAAATTAACTAATGGCTAAAGAGAAATAAGACTTCAGTTTAAGAGATCAAGAAGTTAATATCGAGGAAAATTAGAATATGCTTTGTTCTTTATTGATTTGTAGTTATTAGTAATAGATATTTTGTTGTATGTTGTAATAAAAAATATAAATTAGTATTTTGGAATTGTATATATTTGTATCAAATAATGATGAATCAACATTATAAATTTGTTCTTGCTTGAGATTGGGTTATGTAAGTAGTTTAGTCTCTAGATATCATTTATTGACATGGTTTTATGCTATATTAAATATGGTACAATAATGTGAGGATAAGATGGTATGCATGAGTATATTGTGTGGGTTAATAAAGGGCTGAATGTAAATACAAGAATTAGAGAAGGATTCAATATAAATAAAAACATCAAAAGGATTAGACGAATATAATAGAAAATGAGAAAAAGGGTGTATTTTCATGTATAGTGTGTTTATACTCTATAATATTTGTAAGTCCATATAATTAATTACTAAAATGTTTCCCAATGGATTAATAAGATTGGAAAGATTGGTTCCTTCAAGAAGGTTGATAAAAGCTTTATGGTTTGCAACCATAAGATAATCATATTTTATATTGAAGGCCCATTTGAGTAAGAGGTACATCATAATTAAAACTACGAATGTGAGCAAATAGCTAGTAGTATCTCTTTGAAATTTGTTGGAGATAGGAGAAAGATGAGTTGTAGAAGGATTGGTATATTTCAGAAAGTAGAGATATTATTAGGATTCCCCTAATCAAATGGGAAACAACTTGTCTTTCAAAAGAGGAGGGAGTAGGTGGTCTAAGAAGATTGGAGCTACAAAATCTAGCTTTGGGAGCAAAATTATCATGGAAGGTGTTCAAAAACACAAGTAGATTATGGTGCAGAATAATGATGATGAAATGTCTAGATAACAAGGAGCCAAGTAGGATTCTCACCCAAGCCAACACTAGTGGAGGGTCTAATATTTGGGAAAGCAGAGATATAATTACCAATCACTTGTCTTGGAAAATTGAGAGTGGTAAGAAGGCAAGATTCTGGCAAGACTCATGGATGATTAGGTCATGACGCTTTAATAAATTTATTCCCAGAGCAAGGTTGGATTCTAAAACATTCATGGAGTTATTGTGGTAGATTACATCAAGATGGAGGTTCAAGGTACAAACTATCCGGTTTGGATTATATGGACTAATATGTATCCCTACTTGAGTAATACCTATCTTAAGTAATACACTTAAAGAAAGAAAGATCATGTTTACAAAGGGTGAGGATGAGATAATCTAATGTGCATCCAAGTCAGGAGAATATGGTGGGGAAGAAGGATTGGTCGGTGGGAACAAAAGGTTTGCCCCTCAGTCTGGTGTGTTTTTATGGGCAACTTTACATGAAAGGGTTCTAATAGGGGAAGACTTAAAAAATATGGTATTCTTGGAGCAAGTTTATGCCCCCTTGTAAGTAGAGTGAGGAAACAATGAATCACCTTCTCTTATTGTGCCCTTATGTTAAGAGATGTTGGGATTGGATCTTATCATCCTTGAATTGGTTAGTAGCTTGTAATGAATCCCTATTTGGAATGCTATTAGGGTGGCGTAAGATGGGTTTGAACTCAATGTAGAGAAATATCTACATGAAAGCCCTATATATGGTTGTATGGCATATTTAGAAAGAGAGGAATAAGAGGATATTCAGTGACATGATTATGACGGAGGAGCAGGTTATCAACAAGATCAAAGTTGGAATTTGTGAATTGGCAAATTTATTTTCAAATGGGATAAACACATATAGGCTATAAGGTCTTTGCTCAAAAATTTGAACATCATAATATCAAGTAAAACTTGTAAAAGAAAGGATACCAAATGGTTAAAACCAAAGTTGAATAGATACAAGCTAAATATCAATTATGCAGCCAAAGGAAACCTAAGGCAAGCTGGATTTAGATGTATCATTCAAGATGATAGTGTAATAACCCACTTAACTTAATCCAAAAACTCAACTGATTTTTTTTTAATATAAAAATATTGATTTATTATTCTTACTTATTCTTATTTTTTTTTATTCAATCACATTCAAGTAATTCATTTCTAACATGATCACAAAATGATTGAATAGTAATAACAATAATAGTATCAAATCAAAAAATGGCAAAGGAGGGTTATGACATCCTTCCCCCCTTAAATTGTGCATCGTCCCGATGCACTTAAAATAACCTTAAAAAGAGTTTGTTGAAAACATTTGTTGCATATCATTGATTCTCCCCATGTAGCATTCCTTTCATCATATTGATTCCATTGTACTTGCATAAATCAATCTCTTTGTTGCGCAATTGGTGCTGGCGCTTCTCCAAGACTCTGAATGGCCTTATTGTTTCCCCCTCGATTCCAAGGAGGATCATTCCTTGCTTCATCGAACCTTGGTGGATAAGCTATCCTATTTCATTGATCTTTTCCATTATAATTGCCCCTATTAGTACTGTATCCATTGCTTTGATTTGATTAAGTTGTGGGCTCCTTTCAGATAAATTAATCCTTTGATCCCTATTGAAGTTTGTGTTCCCCATGAATTCATGCTTCCCTTTGAATGAGTGATTCTTGTTAAAATTCCATATTATCATTACTAGGGCTCGAATAGATTCCTTTCTTATTTAAAGTTTTCTCAAGTACTCCTTCATGCCTATGGGTCCATGCACATTGATTTTTGCCCTTATGTTGGTATTTCTAGTCCCAAAATGAACCTCCTGATTTAAGCCTTCTCATCCTTGATATGTAGGTACATACTTTATAAATTGGCAAACTTATTTCATTATTAGGCCCTTGTCAAAGATTATGGAATTATGTCACCCTCTCATTGAAGACTAATTGTGATAGCCACCTTTTATGAAAATGGTGATTAAATTGATCTCATCTGATTATATCCTTATTATACTCATTTATTCCTTATTTTTAGTCCTCCAACTAGCTTCTTCCCATTAAGTTGATAGGAATCCAAAATACACTTAGTTCAAAGTATTTTTCCAATCTTCAACTCCACCAATTTTCTCCCCTATCAAACCTATGTGGGTTGATTTCCTCAAATCCTTAGATAGATCCTATATATTATCTTCCCTCCTACTATCCATCTCATTTCCTTAATCATTGCCAAAGTTCCCATTTTCAATCCTACTTCTATTTACTTGATGTCATTTTGTCTTGCACTAAGCTCTCGCATTCATTGTTCCATGGAGTTGATCTCATCCCTTTGCTTAGTTAATAATTGGTTATAGCTTCGACTCCTATTTCATTATTCCCTCAGTCTTGTTGATTTTCATCATTACTAACTTCACTTGACTCCTTGTAATGGTGGTATGCCTTCCTCTTCCTCTTCCTTACCAACTAGGTCTTCTTGAAATTCAAATTTAATTTTCATTTCTTGATTTAAGATATAATGATTTATCTCTACTACTTCCGAGATACTCTTCAAGTTTGCATAAGTTTGAGGTGAGCTCAAGGCCTAGACTTGAACCTTCGCTCTGATACCACATATAATAACCCACTTAACTTAATCCAAAAACTCAACTGATTTTTTTTATATATAAAAATATTGATTTCTTATTCTTACTCATTCTTATTTTTTTTATTCAATCACATTCAAGTAATTCATTTCTAACATAATCACAAAATGATTGAATAGTAATAACAATAATAGTATCAAATCAAAAAATGGCAAAGGAGGGTTATGACAAATAGGGTTTTTTATGGTTCTATTGCCAAGGTGGCCTCCAATAGTGAGGCAAAAAAATATAGTATAAAGCATAAAACATGTGACTGGAAGAATCTATCATCTAGTATTGAAATTTGAAACTATTCCCAACCGATAAGGTCATTCTTTGGTAGTGCGTTGACAGAAGATCATTAAAGTGGCATCGAAACTAGAAAACTATAAGATCGTGTGATATATATATATATATATATATATATATATATATATATATATATATATATATATATATATATATATATATATATATATATATATATATATATATATATATATATATATATATATTTTGATAAAAGTGGATGAACCATTGAAATTATATTAATTTTTATATTTTTTTTTAACATGGTGTTTGGTTCAATGAGCACTAAAGGGAAAGAACCAGTAAGAAAACCCTTCAGTATAGCTCAAAAGAACAGAAGCCTATCTACCCATTACAATAGCCCGTAGGCAACCCACAGAAAACCCTAGATTACATCACCAATCACATTAGATATAAAGGAAGCTTGAGAGAAGCTTGTAGGATCCAATGAAGAAGATAACATCCTAGAAAGAAGCCACCATATCTTGAACAAAATCAGTGCCAACACCCAAAAACCCATCTGTCTATGCCCCACATGTAACCAAGGCCCTGCAAAGAACAAAACACAAAGCTAGAAGGGAACCAAGTAAAAGCAATCCTGTCAGCATAAGAATGGTTAGCAAACAAATGGCCCATCCATATAAGGAGCAGAGAGGCATGAAGAAAACCCTTAGGAATCAAAATGAGGGTGATCCACAAAATAGTCCATAGTAAAAGCCATAGTATCAACAGCAGGATAAGGAACCATCTACACCACCATATTAATTGTACTTTCTAGTTCCTCAGAAGAAGCCAATAGCCATCAATTTTGCCAAGAACTCTCCAAATAAAGCAGAGCATTATGTATTTAGAAAAAAAAACACAAAACAAGAATGAATACCATACCTGCTCACCATCTTGAATTTAACAAGGGAAAGGATAACCGTTGCATGATTATCTTATCATCATAAGAGAAAATACCGAGCAAGAAACCTCAAACCAAAAGGTGAAATTTCCTCATACCTTTCAACAAATCCAATCATTAAGGCAACTTCCAATAGAATGAACACAAGGCGTAATGATTCAACAAAAGGACCAAAGCCACATAATGTGAAACGAAAGCTCATTGCAAAGTTGCCCACATCCAATCGCAAAGAAAAATGATAAAAAAAAGTAGAAGATCAAAATCAATTAAGTTTAACAAAACCAACCACGAAAACTAATGATTTGCATGGGAGATCCAATACCAAGTCGGTCCCCAAAATATCCAATGAAAACCGAGGTACTCATCAACTGAGATGATATCCCATAAACCCATCATGTAGCTTCATGGAAGCAGACAATGCCAATCAAGAAGTCCCAGAGATACCAAAACTGCCAGCTGTTCATAAGATGTCCCAAAATAAAAATAATTACACACGGATCATACGATTTCATTCGTATGGATTGGCCAACAACTTACCAAAAAATTGAAGAAAGTAAAATAGAGAAAGACCAACCGGCAATCTCTGAAATATAAAAAAAGATAAAGAGATAGCCATCAACAGAGGTATCCATAATATTCCAAAAATGCAACCAAGGAACAACATGGGAGACAACTCAAAACCTGATCACAATCAAAAACGTCAGCGGAGCATAGGTTGCCCCTCCACCCTCCATACTTAATAAGGAGCTACTACTAGAAATAGCTACAACAGAGATGCTGCCATAAGGCAAGACAACATCCCGCTATAGCCATCCAAGGAAGTGAAGCACCCCATAAAGCAAGGAGATGAGAGAGGACACTTCGACCAAAGGCAGCTCACCCCAAAAAAAAGAAACCACAACAAACACTCTCCTTAATGAAGAAATTCTCCCAATAAATGTCCATAACAAAGATATTGCCCAAAAGACCAACACCTTCATTATAGACACTTATGAAAGAACACCCACACCAAGAGTAGGGAATGAGGGATTTCTGAATGGAAGAACTGCTAAGAGAGAAGCTTCATGTAGGAGATAGGAATGTCTGAAGGGGCAAGTTCTATATAGTCAGCACCCTCAACAACAGCCTTGTTAGCTATAAAATCTGCAAAGATATTGACCTCTCTAAAACAGTGAGAAATAGAGAAAGTGGAAAAACCTTTTAGTTGTAGGAGAATGTGATCTAAAAAATACTGCAAGTGCCAACACAGACACTTTTTGCTAGCAACCGCCTGAAAGACTAGCATTGAATCACCTTCAATAACAATATCCTTAATGTTTAAAGAAAGAGCTAGGTCAAGCCCAAAGGATAAAGCCTGAAACTCAGCCACATTATTAGTGCCATGGCCAATATATTTACCCACTGCTTTAATGATCCTTGAAGAGTGATAAAAAATAATTACCCCAATCCCAGACCTCCCCAGATTACCTTTAGACGCCCCATCAAACTGAATTTTATATGAAGGAAAAGGAGGAGGACTCCATTTATCCATCTTGCATTTAAGAAGCAAAGAAAATCCATCTGATATAACCCCATGAGAAGGCACCAATTGAAGCGAAGACCATCGCCAAGTGACCCAATTATCCCAATGAGAAAAAGACCTAAGATGATCTAGATTTTTATGAATGAAAGAGATCACTACTTCACCAATGGAGGCTTGAATTCTACCAATTATGTCTGCCAAAGACGCAAATTTATGTTTAAAGATTCTTGAATTTCTTTCAAGCCAAAGATTCCAAATCACTAGAGATGGAGTGACAATCCAAAGAGATGAGTAGAACGAAGAGGGAAACAACAAGGGCCATGACATAAATTGTGAAAGCAGATTAGAATAGAGAGAAGAAGACCATCCTAACATATCAAACAACCAATACCAATAGTTAGAAGCAAAAGGGCACAACAGGAAAAGGTGATCCATCGATTCCATATAATAGCCATAGAAAACACAAGGAAACACTGTTGTAATCCCAAGCCTGTCCAATCGCATCCCAGTAAGGACTTTATCTTGGACTGCCAACCAAGTAAAAGCCCTTGCCTTTGGAAGACAAGCAGGATGCCAAAAAATCTTAGTAGGCCAATAAGAGTGCAAAGGGGCCTGAACCAAAGACTTGTACCCATCTTTGACTGAATAGGAGCCTGAAGTATTTTTAACCCAAACCAAGGAGTCCTCCTTATCAAGGAAAACTAAAGGTCTTTTATGAAGTTCATCAACAAAAGATAAAATAAGATTGTTATCAATAGACAAGGGAGGGATATCCTTCCATTTAGCCACCAAACATGGGCCAGATGAGACAATATTAAATAAATCTACAACAAGAGACCCCCAAAGGTTAGATAGAATATTAGGAAAAGGGGACCAATCATGTATAGTTGAGAGAGTCGGATGCCCATTCCAAACTTCGTCCCAAAATTGGGCCTTATTACCATTATGAAAAATCCAAGCTGGGTGCGGTAAGACCACCTCCCTACAAGAAACCAAAAAATTCCAAAACGCAGAACCCTTCGGAAGGGATGTTGCAGTAAAAATCCTTTCTCTGGATGCTCCCCTTAAATACTTGGTGAGCATGATAGAATCCCATTTACTATGAGGATCTGCATATAACTTCCAAATCAATTTTGCCCCCAATGCTTTATTCTGAAAAACTAGATCACGGATACTCGCACCCCCCAGCTCCTTGGGACGACAAATTTTATCCCAAGCAAGAAGAGGGATCTTCTTTTTACCTCCTAAATTGTCATTCCAAAGGAAGGTCCTAAGGGAAACCTTAATATCCTTATTGACTTGAGATGGAGCTTGTAGGATAAACATCAAATATGTAGGAATAGCATTCAACACTGATTTGATTAAAAGGATCTTACCAACCATTGTAAGCCACTTATGATTCCAGGAGGAAATTTTGGAGGTTATTGAATGAACAACTTTATCCCAAAAGGAGGTCTTTTCTGATCCTAAAAAGAAAGGAATGCCTAAATACATACATGGAAAGGTCCCAACTTGAAAATTCCAGAAGCGGGTAAGTGTATCCTGAACTAGAGTGGGGACATTCACAAAAAAGACTTTGGACTTCTGATTATTAAGTTTTTGCCCAGAGAAATCAACATAATCAGATATAATTTTCTTAATAAATCGAGCTTCCCTCATAGAGGCCATGGTGCAGGAGCACCCTTCAAAGGGCTCCCACCATTTTCTTTGCTTGTGTTCTTGCTTCTTTATGAAGCCATTGTATATAAAATAAAGAGCCATGTGCTCATTGGTCCTAGTTAGGGTCCTAGTTGAGGTCTTAGGGTCATAAGTCAAGATTGAGATTTTCTTGAAAATAGAGGGTATTTATGTCTTTGAGGTGTTTAGGGGTCCTTCATAGCATGATGGTGTCCTTAGGTTAACCCAATGTGGGCCTAAGAGTCAGGAAAAGCAACATTGAGAAAGTTGCTCAAAAGTTGCATGACAACTTTTAAAAGTTGTCAAGCAACTTTTTCCACCTAGAGGTCAAAATCCTTAGGTTAGCGTGGACAACCCTAATATGGGCACACAGATTGAGGAAAGGGTAGTATAAGTAGTTGCAAACCCTAAGTTAATGGGTTGGATGTCAGAAGTTGTACGACCCAAGCAAAGTGACTTGACTGTGACTTCAACTTTGCTGCCAGTCGGCACAAATGGAGTAAAGGAAGATTGTTAGTGGATTGATTCTTGTGCAAAACTATGTGGAGTGTCTTCTATGGTGTAAATAATTTCATTTTGAGCATATAGATTAGGTTTTTGTTTGGCAAGTGTGGTGTGTTTGTAGATCTTTTGTAAATTGCTTCTCATTGTCCAGTTTTGGACTAGTTTGAATAAATGGGTTCATAACTCCATTCCCCATTGTGGAATCACCATGAAACCATGGAGAATGGGAGTACAAGACATGTTCTATACTTCACAGCAAGCAGGGCCCTTGAAAATGCAAGGAGGCCATTTAAAGACCCACTCCCAAGCGAGACTGGACAGTGCCCGGCTAGGAAGGGTTAAGTTGCAGAGGTCTTGGAGAGCAAGGAAGGTCAGAGGAGGAGGCACCCTTTGGAGGAGTTGTAGAGGGGTGAGTGAAGCACCATTGGTGTGAAGGAGGAGCTTCCACCAATCCAGACAAGGTGGCAAGAGCACCAAACCTACACTGTGACCCTGGCAGGCCTAAAAACCCTTAAAAACCTTAAAATCCACCAAGGGTAGTGTACGTACACATGGAGGCCTAAAACCTAGAAAATCCTTGAGTCCTTGCCAAATGAATAGCAGGTCTTTCAGGAAGTTTCACAAGCAAGTGCATTGTTTGTAAGAGGGATCCCTAAAGGACTGGGTAGGAGGCCTAATTGGTCACAATCCTTGTAGCCCTATTTTGTAGGCAAAACACAAAATAGTGAAATCGGTAAGGGGTTGAAAGATTGAAACCTCTTGGGGGTACATGAATGGGTGGAAAAACCTTGTATTAGACCTAACCTATCCTTGCTAAGACCTAGGAAGGTGTAGAGCAAGCCAAACCCTTATTAGCCTAAGTAAGGGTTCTTGAATCTGATGAGTAGGTGAGACCTTAGGAGCAGTTTTTCAACTTGTTGGTGGGTGGATTGGGCAAGGTCAGGGGATTCCACAAGCAAGGGAAGTCCTAGAGACCCTAGGGTGTGGTTAGAACACCTGGTGATCCAAGGAAAGGATCCAAGAGCATAGGCTAGGCTAGTCTATCCCAAACCCCATCCCATCAGGCCATCCCAAATAGAAGTGTATCATCAACAAATAAGCAATGAGATTGTGAAGAAGGGAGACCATCGACTCTGATGCCTGACCATAAACCAGATGTCGTAGCATTGGAGATAGCCCTACTTAATGCTTCCGCCAAAAGAATAAACAAAAAAGGAGATAGGGGATCTCCTTGCCTAATTCCCTGGGAGGAAGCAAAGAAGCCCGAGGGAGAGCCATTAATCAAAACTGAAAAGCGGGCAGAGGATATACATGAAAACACCCATTTAACCCAGCTATGCGAAAACCCTAAATGATACAAAACCGCTACCAGGGACTGCCAATTAACCCGATCATAAGCTTTAAGCATGTCTAGTTTAAGAATCATGGTTGGGACTTTTTGATGAGATATGGAGTGCAAAATTTCATGAGCTACAATGGCACCTTTAGAAGTTTCCCAACCAGGCACAAAACCACCCTACTCCAAGGAAATTATCTGAGGAAGGAGTTTAGACAACCTAACCGAAATTGCCTTAGTAAAGATTTTATATAAGGTAGTACACAAGGCAATTGGATGAAAGTCCGAAAATGAGGTAGGGTTGTCTACTTTCGGGATGATAGCAATAAGAGTGGTATTAATTTCTCTTAGTATCGACCTATTCCTTCTAGATTCTTCCAAGGCTAGCAGTACATCATTTCCTATAAAATCCCAGCATTTCTGAAAGAATAAAGTCGTAAATCCATCCGGACCCGATTCCTTTTCCGGATGCATGGAAAAGACTATCTCTTTCAATTTAGCCAAAGAAAAGGGGGCCATAAGCATCCTATTATCCTCTTGAGACACTAAAGGGGGGATCAAATTTACAAACTCCTCATCCCCCAACACCGGCTCTGCTGAAAGAAGAAACTTAAAGAACCTAACAGCTTCAACAGCTATATCATCCTCCTCCATCAGAGTGTTACCATTAGAGTCAATAATACAAGAGATTCGATTGCGAAGTCTCTTGAGCTTAGAAGAGGAGTGAAATAATTTTGTATTTCGGTCACCTTCGGAAAGCCAAAGGTCCCTAGACTTCTGTCTCCAATAAGATTCTTCCCTAGCCAAGATCTCACTCAACTATAGGTTCAACAACTTTAGCTGATCATACATTAAGGAAGACATACCTGAAACAACAATGCTTTTATTTAGTTGCTCAATTTCCTCCCGAATCCTAGCCTTTTCACCAAAAATATTCTTAAAATGCATCACATTCCAATCCTTTATCCTTAACTTTAAAAAGCCCATTTTCTTAACAAGCTGAAACATCCGAGACCCAGGAAAAAATGGAGCTGAAGCCCACCATTGTTTTAAGGAAGGTAAAAACGATTGGTCCCTAAACCACATTGGCTCAAACTTGAAAGGTAACTTTCTAGGAGCCCTATCCTCAAAAATAGTGAATTGAATAGGGAAATGATCAGAACCAGTAAAGGGGAGAATTGAGGACACAAAATCATGTCCTAAATTAAACCAGTTATCTGAAACCATAAAGCAATCCAGCCTTTCCAAGATTTGACAAAAGTCCCTACGCATGTTAGTCCATGTAAATGACCCATTAAGAGGTTTACAATCAACAAAATTCAGGGACTGAATAAAATTGCAAAAGTCTAACATAGAATGTTTGTTAGGGATGGTTCCTCCAGCCTTTTCATCCAAACTAGTAATTGCATTAAAATCTCCCCCAAAAATCACAAAAACATTCCGCAAAGGAGTAGCAAGAGAAACCAAAAAATTCCAAAGATTTCTTTTTTCTAGAACCCCAGATGGACCGTAGACATTAAATAGCCAGAATTTTAAACTTGATATCCTACTCTTAATCAGCCCAAGCATCCAATTGGATGAGGAAGCAATTAATGAGAAATGTACACTAGAATCTTTCCAAAGGACTGCCAACCCACCCGAAGCACCAGAAGAGGGAGATGAGCACAAATTCCATACTTTCCAAGAAGAAAATAACCTATCAGCTGAAGACAAATTTAGCTTAGTTTCTTGTAGTAATACTAAATCACACTTCATTAAGTCCAATTGTGACTTAATCAAGCGTCGTTTGTTAAGGGCATTTAAGCCCCTAACATTCCAGGATATAATCCTCATTGGACCTGAGGGGAGGCATCAACTCTCCTCAAAACATTCAGAGAAAGTGGAGAAACTAAACCTGCTGAAAATACCTTATGCAAACTTCGTTTGGTAGCTAAGGCTCTTGTGAGGGGTGGACTAAAGGGTTTCTTTGATCTTTTCTTTCTAGAGGTCTCCAAAGAGGAAATAATAGTTGTTTGAATTCCCGCATCAATTTCTAATTTAGTCTTAGTATGCTTGGGTTTGCGACCCCTTTTCCCCGGAGTGGACAAGGGTGAGGTAGGGAGAAGAGTGGTTTGAACCAAAGGGAGCCCAGGAGTAACCTCCATGGGTGCCTTATCTACCCTAACATCCTCCTTATCTGAGACCATGGGAGCCAGAGATGACACAAGACCTGAAGCCATCAAAGCCTTACCCATGTTGAGAAGCTCAAAGGAGTTATTGGTAGGAAAAGCAGCCAAGTCATTCTCCAAAGAATCCAGATCAACCGAAATCGAAGAAATTACCTTATTTGCTAAAGGAGAATTAAGAGAGACCTTATTAATGTAAACAATATCCTGAACCTGAGTAATGAGATGCTCGTTTGGAACAATGTCAATACCCATAGGTTTGTCATTATCTATCAAAACCTCAGGGATTCGTGTTTCAGCTTCTAAGACATTACCCACATCTAAATTAATATCAGCAGCCACATATTTAATTAAAACATCAGGAATTCGCAGTTCGGTCCCTAGGATATTACCCAACTCAACCACATGCTCAGAAGACAATCCCCTATTTGAAGTGTCATTAGGATTTTTCGAAAGGGGAGCATTCAACAAGCCAATCCTCGAGAAAGGAACAGTTCTTAGATACTGTTGCTAAAACTGTAGAATTGAAAGTTTTCTTCAAGGGGGAAGGAGGATTAGCAACAACACCAACAAATTGACCTTTATTCCAGGCCAAAGTGTCCACATTATCACCAAAAGGAGATTCAGTATCCCACGATCCAAGTCAAATGGATTTCATATGAAAAAATAGGGGAGAATCCATAGTAACTATAGAGCAACCAAAATCCTCAGAGTCCCTAACCAGGTTTTAACGCCACAAGCCAAACGGAGATCGAATGTTGTAGAATTTTGGTAGGGAGATTTTAGGGGAAACTAACACACAAATTTTGACAACCAACACCCCATCCTCAAACAGCGATTGAGACAATAGAAATTTTCCCAGCGAATCCCCAATTTTTGTTAAAATATCAGATTCAACAAATTCAGATGATAAAAGAGGAAGTTTAATCCACATAGGAACCTGTTTTGGGCCAACCCTAGAAGCCGCTAGAAAGGGTTTCCAACTCTCCACAAAAATTAGGTTTTTCCCAAGCCCAAAAAATGGAATACTCAAAGCCTTATCTCTAGCAGATGCAGAATCAAACACAATGATAAAGGAACTTGCAAAGATAACATGGAAATATAAAGTGCCATACCAGTGTGCATGAAGTTTGCAATGAAGCTTGGACAAAGGAATAGAGTCACCCCACACCTGAATCACGACTGCCAAAGCCTGAAGATCATGAGCCTTCTTCCCCAAAATGGCATCTGAGGCATCAATCAAAGGAACCGAAAACGGAGCAGGCTGAGAGGGTGATTCTACAGTCGGCAAATGCCTCCTGAATCTCTTGATGCAAATACGCAGAGGCATCTGACCGAGCCTTATTACCAGAAACCCTAGCATTTCATTTTTGCTTGTCCTTTTGTCCATTTCCTGTAATTCAATTTCGGTCCTGATTTTGATGCCTCCGAAAAAACCCTTTAAAATATGCAGAAGAAGGGAAATCATGTTGGAGTATTTTATCATCTGTAAACTGAGCAGGTGAAGCCAAGACATCAATCCATTTGCCATCTTGAAAAACCCACTGCGGAATATGTCCTGCCCGAGAGCCAAAGGGATCTTTGGGGGGGAGTAGATCAGAGACCGCCTCATCCCCCCAACGCCTGTTCCGTTGCACGCCGAACACCACATCCCCGAAGGCTTTCTCATCCCCGAAAAATCGCTCGCTTGCCCATTTAATGTTATTCTTGTGAAATCAATTTAGAAATATATTATGGTACCTGCTATATCAAAATTAGATTTTAATTTCATCTTGGGGTGGTGTGGTGTTCTAGCTTGAACATTGGGTGCTAGAAATTTTTTGTCATAAATTGAGGAATTGCGATATAAAGTTAGAACATGAACAAAGAGATATGCAACAAGTGGGGAACATTGGAGATGGTGGTATGGTGGGAAAATGTTGGGAGAAGGATCAAGAAGAGAAATTGAGAAGGATCTTTTACATTGAGGAGGAGTACCTTCTGTCAACCATCAAGAGCATTTTAGGAGAGGACTCCTCTAGTGGTCATAGCCATGATAGATTAATTTTTGAAATATTCTTTAGGAATGTTATTCAGGCCACCAGATTGGATTATAAGGGACCCCGCTTTGTTAACAAGTTGGTAATTGACTTGACCATAGAGGGTCTGTAATCACTACAATGACAAAGATTGTTGCCACTCCAAAAAAAACTTTACTGTTGGAATCTTTGATGCAGAGGTAGTGAATAAGAAGATGAAGGTGGTGTTGTCACAAAAGTTTGCACCCTTGTTGAACACTAATGCTCAACAACCTTGTGAAACATGGAAACAAGCTCCAAGTGTGGGACCTTGCGCATGTGAGGTTGAATCTCTGGAGAAGGTCAACTTCCTTTCCTATCATGGTGTAGTGTTACACCAACCCAACACTTTTAAAACCTACTCCTAAGCCTAATCTAATCACTTGTAGAGGAAAAGGGAGAAGGAATGTTGAAAGGGAAATGAGAGGCTATACTCCAAGATTGAAGTGGTCTTCCCTTGACTATGATTGCACAAGACATCAATGAAAGATACCCAAAAGATTCACAAATCTTTATCTACAATCTGGCTCTAAGGAGAACAAACAAGTTAGAACTTAATGCAATGCTCTAAAGGATTGAGAAATATACACGAACAACATCCATAAGGACATTTAACATAGTTTGCAATCAAAAAATAGAGAAAGGGAAACTGCAAATAGGAAGGTGAAAGAAAAACACACAACGTATTTAACGACAATGAGAAGGTAAAGCATTTAACTTTATTAATATAAAGGCAAGGTAAAATTAGAGTTACATAAGGTATGAATCTCCATAAAAGAATTAGGGAGAAGGAACATAGGAATACGTTACAATTTTGCATTTATAGGTCGGGAATAACTGTGATTTACATTGAGTTCAAAAACCCTAACTGACTAGGCTTAGGTTACAGAGGAAAAGAAATCAACGTGTGTCTGAAAGTATCTTGCAAAACTAGGGAAGAATAACAATCCTCAAAAATCAAGAGGCCACTTCATTTGGATGGTGTTTGACATCCTCTGTCAGACCAAAAGTCTTCAGTGAGTAATAAATAAGCATGGGAGACCCTAGGAAACGTCTACAAAGCCACCACAGAGTAATGGCCATCATCCTCTGTAAACTGGAGTTGATTGGAAGCTAATTTGATTAGATAAGGCATATCAATAAGGACTTGCATTAAATTTTAAAATAGATAAGGCAACAACCATCATGACAATTGTTAAAATTTTAATTCATCCTTTGAAGTTTGAAACTAGATCATTGGATATTCTCTTTGTGTGTGGATGAATGACTAAGATGTGGCCCAGAATCCCTTAGAAAGACCCCCCAACGATCAAATAAAACACCACCCTCGATCTTGCCCTTAAGTGAAATCGAACGACCATCGTTTGCCCTGTGAAATTTTATTTGCCCCACCATCTGATTGAGCCCATCAATTGCAAGCTTGTGGCTTACCCCAAAATGGTTACAAAGAAGTCGTGATGATGTGAATTAGCATCCACATAAACTTTTGTTCTTAACTGCCACGATGATGCGACCTAACATCCATGATAACCCTTAGAGATCTATCGCAATGACACAAGGCTAACTGACGGTTAACCTTGATGGTTGTGCACCTATGATCTAACATCTCCCGGTAACCGCCAATGATTCAACGTACCATCACAAGGTTAATTGACAGTTGACCCTGATGGTTGCGAACTCGTGATCTAACATCTTTGGGTTGTTAGACAATTCAAATAATTGGAAGACAACTGAGGGGGGGGGGGGGGGTGAATCAATTGTCACCAGATTACCGGAACCTTAAGCAATTAAAACTTTAATATTGGAATGCATAAACCAAATACCGAAATAGCAGATAAACCAATTAAGCATAAACAATAATTAGAGAATAAATACCATCCACATGACACCAAGATTTGAACATGGAAAACTTGATAAAGGGAAAAACCACGGTTAGAAGCCTACCACGGTCAGATAATACTTCTGCAGTAAGTATGTGAATTACAATTGAGGGGCCTGCACTTGCAGGAAGGCCAACAACCTAGAGCACATTGCTCATCACAAAAGGAGTCTCACTGACTACATAAAAATCCAGACTACAATCCGGAAGAATGAATGAACTGCAAAGGTAGCATCTCCTATGCCTGAGTACAGTTCCGGTTAAGCTGAATATCGGAGGACTAAATCCTCTTACATAAACCCAACTCGATCACCAACGATCGACCAAATCCTCTGCCTGAATGATTATTACATTATTAGCACATACACATCCTCACATATGATCTACAATGAGATCTTACATCATATATATACAAATCCTTGACCATAAATAATAAGGTCGGCCACCAGACAATAAAACAATTACATAATTACAAAACATGTTGGCCTGACACCAAACAAATAATATCCAGCCCATAAGACGTCCCGAAAACACATCGAGAAGTCCAATCCACACGTTACATTAAGTCGGTCCATAACCTAGACAATATCGAGACCTAATATAGGTCCACACATGCTAAAGCAATGATCCCAATCAACTAATTCTTGAACATGATCACCATCAGCATCCTGAATCTCCACTAGAAGTCATACCAATGCCACTTATGCATATCATCAAAGATCTTCAACAAAGCTCTATCGGTGAAACCCTTGCCGGAACAACAAACCAAGCTTGCCAACATACACGATAGCATCCGATCACCAAATCAAAACCAACTGACTGATCATGAGCATGAATAAGCTAATAACATAACCCAAACATACCAGAGTATACCGGATCATGATGATCCAATCCAACTAGAAACCAAACAACCTATTGGGACCAGAAGGATACTGGTAAAGCAACCAAAATAGCTAGTGTTGACATCAATGACAAAACATCAATGCAACACATAACCAATTCCTCCAAATGGCCAGCACCGGTAACCACCAAGGGTTCATCATAGCATCGCAAGGTAAATTGGTAGTTAACCCTAATGGTTGGAAATCTGCGATCTAACATCTCCTTGTAATCGGCAATGGTTCATCACAGCATCACAAGGTTAATAGGTATTTAACTTTGATGATAGCGAAGATGCAATATTTCCATTTGCTGGTAGTGGGTAAGATAGGGCCGGTTCCAGGATGAATAAATGACACTCCAACCGATGAGTTTAAGTGATATGACCGCCTGAGCCGGTCATTGGAGGAAAAGAACAAGGCCAAAAAAGACTAAGGCGAGAAGCCTTAAGGGTTTAGGATTTTAGGCCTTGGGGAAACATATAGGGTTTAGCCATTAGGTTATCTTAGATCGGTTATTTACATCGCTCTAAGGGAGGGTGGCAAGCTTGCTTGGCATAAAGATCAGTATCCTTGGAATAGTTTATTGGGCACAAAGTTAAAACTACAACAAAAAAGAAACCTCTCTCTTCCGTAACCTAAAAAAGATCAAAATCTGCCATTCCGAAATGGAACAACCTATTATCATGCACTTCTTGAAAAATAAGAAACCTAATCTAAGTATTTACACTATTACAATTAAGAGGAAATGATGCCTTTTCCTCTGTCAAAGATAAATCTTATGAAGGAGATGATCTCCCTCATACCATGGTTGCAGTCACCACTTGGCTGCAACAACTGAAGTCTCTTATATGCATGCATCAGATCATGCATATTGCTCTTATATTGAAATAAATCTTCACCATCTAATTTGCTACCACAAGGGATCCATATAAGATAAGCCTTTGAGGCACATAGAGGTGCATCAAACACACATTCAATAGCAGAGGAAACATGTTCAAGGGGGACGCCAATACCAAAACTAACCCTTACAGAAGAGAAAGAACCCTCTTCACACAAGGGAGAGTCACTATTATCAAAATTGTCCTACTCCAGGCATGAGTTGAAACCAAAAGAAAAGGCCTCAAACTCACATGGGGATGTAAAGTATACCATACCTCTATCTTGACTTGCAAAGGGAAATTCCTTACACACATCAAATTGAAATCTTTGAAGCTCGAGTATAGTGCCAATTTGAGCAACCAAGGAACTGCTTTCTTAACTAATATGGTGTTGCTCAACATCACCATCAGTGATATGTTGGTCCCAAGTAAAACATTCAAGCTTAGGCACATTATCCCTCATGCTAAAAGAAACATCTTCACATTGAATGAAGGCTTCATATTCAACATCATCACATTATCCTTGGTGTTGATATCCAATTTATCGGTACCAACTTAAAATTTATGAGACACTTCATACGAAGATCTGAAATCTTTATATTGCCTCTCTATTTTGTTTCTTCTTCCTGGAAAGTAACTGCAATAACCTTAGGTTTGTGGCATGATCTATCCTCTATGTTGTCTTTCCCAACAAAACCATTATCCTATGTGGCCTCTTCAATATTAGCCTATTGCTTTAGAACTACCACCAGGGGAAGTGTAGACATGTCCCTTTTCTTAAGATCAATGAAGAAAGGAAGACAGTCAAGTGAGAGGGTTGAGTCCTCTACAACATTTGCTTCACATTCCTTCTGTTCAATGACTTGCTTCAACTGATCATACTCAATATCTTCTTGCAACACCTGTGCCTCTTCCTCCTTTAGAGCATGTGAAGTCTCACCAACTGCCAAATGAACCCCCTCTTCATAATGAGGATGACAACCATACACCCTCAAAACAAAAGGTCCACCCTTAAAAAGGTAGATAGTATCAGGCATAGGTCTTGGTGGCGGTGAATTTTGCAAAGGGCACCGAGGGGTCTAAATAGTGGGTTCCTATATAACAATAGTTGGAGTTCCCCTCAAACTTGGGATCTCAAATCTAAGGTTGTCTTTCACTGTTACATGATCTACGCTATCTTTTTTGGAGAGTTTTGGTTGCATGATTAGTTGTGCATGGACACCTAGCATGGCCTAGTTGCTAGATCCACAATGCATTTTCATATTAGTCTTGCATTATTTGCATAATATTTTTTCTTCCTAATTTGCACTTAAGGGGAGTGTTAGTGCGACCGATAATATTTCCTAACTAGTTCTAAGTTGGAACCTATTCTAGCATGGCCTAGTTGCTAGATCCACAATGCATTTTCATACTAGTCTTACATTATTTGCATAATATGTTTTCTTCCTGATTTGCACTTAAGGGGGGTGTTAGTGCGACTGAGAATATTTCCTAACTAGTTCTAAGTTGGAACCTATTCCCAAGACTAGCACTTTTTTCTTTAATCTATGAACAAACTAATAGATGCGGGTGTCGAGGTAGTCTTTTCCAATGTATGATGCAAAAGGATGAGAGGTGCTATGGTAATTTTCCAAATGATAAGAATATAAAAATTAAGATTACATTTGATAGAGTAAAAAGAATCAATGATTTTCTAAATAATGTTATGATTATTTTTTATAATTTAATATATTTGAACTATAAAATTTTAATTACGTTTAATTCAATTAATTTTAATATATTTTATTATTTTAAGAAATTGTAATTCAGAATATAGTTTATATTATTTATCTTGAAACACTGAATTTAACATATATTATTGACAATATGAATGAAATCATGAGTGAATAATTGTGAGACTTTTCTTTATAGGGAAACAAGCTAATGGAAGAGAATGCCAATCTATATCACAAGGTACAATTTAAATAAAACTTATCAAACATATGAATTATTTTTATAGAATACTTACATGAGATTGTTTTTATTTTTAAAGAAAAAAGAATTAATGTCAAGAACTTCTATTACAAACACTTGAATGCTATTCATTTTTAAATTATTTTAGTTATATTAGACTATAGCATATAATACAATCTATTGTAAAAAAAATTTCAAAGATCTAATGTTTAGTTATTTTAATGGGTTGTGAAGCTGAAAGAACTCCAAACAAGGAGCCAAGGGCCTAAGTTGCAAGAAAATATTGATGATTCTGAAGATTTGAATACTTCTTTGCATTTAAAGTAAGTTCGGTTAATATTGAGTCTATTTAATATTTAATTTTTTATATACGATATATTATAAACACATAATACTTTTTGTGTCTTGTGATGTGATGTTTCAGGTTATGACAATCTATGTTTACATCCCTATTGAATGCACTAATTTTATTTTATTTTGTTCTTGTAATTATATAGAAAATTATAATATATGAAATTGGATTTATAAAGTTTTTTAGTACTTTTAAATAGTAGGAAAATTAAATAAAACAAGTAAATTTTTATATATCTTATTAGTTTGTATTGAAGTATTTAAGCAATATAATTTTAAATATAACATTTAAGCGAGTTGTTAAAGGGAATATAATATATGAGTGAGTTGTTAAAGGAAAAGTAAAGAATATTTTTCAATAAAATAATTAGTTATAAAATGATATATTATTTTATTTAAAATATGAAAGTCTAGGTTGTTTAAATTTAAATTTTGTCTTATGTTTTGTAATAATATATTGTTTTAAAGATGATTAATGATTGTTAAAATAAATGGTGCAATAATTTTCTATAATGAATAAATATGTTATCGTGAAATTTTTACATGAATCATTTTATTTCTTGATTCCTTTTTTTTATTATTATTATTATAAATTTTAAATTTTAAAAAATTTAACGCATATACTGTCAATAATTCAATATTTTGAAAGCATTTAAAAATATATATATAAACCTTATGCATTATAAATGAGATAATTTTTTTGGTCTTATTTTTATAAAATAGACTAAAATGAAGTGATATAATCAATGTTATTTTGGGGTTTCTTATTAGGAAATTATATGGGTTTGTTGTATGTTTTGTTGTCTTCAAATTTTGTAGAAAGATTTCTTTTTGTATAGTCCAACATAGTTGAATCTACTCATTCTATTTCTCACACCATGCAATTACTTGGAAAACAATAGTGCACAATAAATGGAATACAAACCAAACAAACAATTGAACTAGCTAAAATAATTTGGTACATAAATTTTGTATTTATGTTGGGTCACTTACAACACTTAATTCAATCTGGATAACACCAGATGGTTTAACGGTAACGACAATTATATTAGTGGTCATCAAATAAAAAATAAATGAATTGATCTTTATCTTTATTTCATTGAAACCATTTTGAACCTTATAACACATTTGATGTCCCTTTAAGTAAACTTGTAATAATGTAAAATGACTAAAATAGATGCCTAATTTGTTGTAGTAATACTCTCAAACATAGGTCTACAATAATCTTACTATTAAATTAATGATATATTAGAGATGCCTTAGGAGCTTCTTTTATTATGATAAGATTTGACGCATTTATTGAATGCTTCACTCATGAGAAGGATAGATTTATTTGAATGAGGCATTATCAAGTCTTTTGAGTCCATTTCCTCGATTACCAAATTATCATAAAAGAGTAAATGAAATCTTAAAAAATTAAAATTAAATCAAATATATTTTAGGGGGATGCACGATTTCTTTACACCTTTAGATGTTTAGGAACATCAAACACTTGGGGTAAGTGAAATGTTTCATGAGTTAGAATTTATCAACATTTTAAGATCTTGTGCTTGTTCTAGATCTATCATTCTTCCTTATTTACTCGATCTTTCTTCGTTACCTTACTTTGCACCTTTCTATTACTTCCTTTGTATTTCCTCTCTTTCTCTCATAAAATTCATCATAGTGTAAAATGAACTTCACCATGGTTCATCTTTCTATTCAACTTTAGCATTCTCAACACCTACAAACAAATCAAAATTGGCAAGTTTATAGAAATCAATGAATTCCATCTCGACATATTTCTCACCTATTTCTCCTTTATCCTCCTCCTCTTGTATGTCAACAAAAATAATTATACCTTGTTGTATCTCATTCTATAACCCATTATTTTTTCCCTTCCATTTACTTTTTCAGCCTCATCTAAATTATGTTTATTAGCAACATTGACAAAATTTGCTAAATCAACAATTACCTCTATTTTATTCTTCTTGTCTACTACTGCAAATTTTTCGCCTTTTAAAATGTATATACAACAAATGCAACTTCTTTTTTCATCATTTGTTCCTCAAACAATTTTTCTAATTTCTTTATCTCCTCTTTCTACAAGAAATTATCTTCTTCTTCATCAATTTCTCTATAAAATTTAGCCTTAATGTGGATGAGGATGTTTCCTAACTAGTTCTTACTTGGAACCTATTCACATGTTAATTTTACTTTGGACCTAGCTTGCATTTAAGCTAGTTTTCACGAATTCGCTTTATGTAACTTGTTATTCAATATTATTCATAGGTTTATGCTAGTTATCCTACATGACATTCTATAAAATATGAGGTTGTCTCATTATTTAATATTTTTCTCTAGGTGTTTATCATTAGAACACTTTAAGCATTTGATGTTTGTATCAAGGGTAGTCATCATCCTACCTCTTCACCTTGCCTATATAAGAAAGGCTCATTATACATTGTAACATACCAATTGAATCATTTTATATGAATTCAACATCATGTTCACGTAAGCTCATGTTGAAACATTCTCTTATGGAAAACACGTTTCTCGATTGATCCTTTGAATTTTGTACAACTTCATTATGTGTTCTTTATCATTCGAGTATGGTATCATGATCTTGTAAACCCCTTCCTATATCAGAAAATTGAGCTTTTGCTAGAAAAGATATTTTCATTACAGGTTGACTTTGAATAGCATTGGAGAGAATCTGAGATGACTATTGAATCTAGGCTGTTGAAGAAAGTCAGAAGTATATCTTATTTTGCTCAAAACGGAGCATTTTTGCTAAAGTTTCAAGGTTTTCAAGAAGGGCTAGTTGTCGACTTCATGAAATAGCTAATTGTCTAAAGTAGCTTGGGTCAAATCCAACCCCACCATTACATTCAAAAGGCACAAAACCCTAAAAATGCCTATCAAATTGTCAATTTTTGACACTTGAATTTGGAATCCACAAAGGGTTTTTCATTCTCAAGTGCGATCAGTACATAATTCGTACAGTGCGAATAGGTGGTGATAAGAAAAAAAATCCCTTCCCTATGGCAGAAAAATTTAGCCTATCTGACTATTTAGACAAAACTTTTACACTATCAAGGCCCATTTATTGCAAAAATTTGGCATATATTTGGCATATATTTGGGCTTCACTAGACATACTCTCAGCTCTATAGAGGTGGTATGATTTTACAACCTAC
The DNA here is from genome assembly GCF_030272615.1 of Cryptomeria japonica. Lineage (NCBI taxonomy): Eukaryota > Viridiplantae > Streptophyta > Pinopsida > Cupressales > Cupressaceae > Cryptomeria > Cryptomeria japonica. Next base: position 282,831,748 of record NC_081414.1, on the reverse strand, counting down.
GACATTTGACAATTTTTTATTTTTTATTTGCCTAGTTCATAGGTTGACGTCATCCTTTCCTTGGGTGGTTGTTATTATTATTGTTCTTGCATATATATAGCATTGGGGTTCACATTGATTGGAAATTTTGTTCATATTAGGGGGCTCGTTTTATAGTTGGAGGCATTGTCGTATACCAGTTACCTCTGGGTGCCTATCTTTCTATCAGTAAATTTTTCTAGTGACTACCACCTTGAGTCCGATCTTTTCAACTAATCAGGTTTTTTGGGTAGAATAGACAAGGCACTTGAACTGTTTGACAAAATGCCTCAAAATTCCACAACCTTTGCTAGTATCCTCCCTGCCGTGCGAAATTGAGAGCATTGGATTGGGGCATGGACATCCATCAAAGCATAAAATATGGAAGGCTTTTTGTCAGGTATTATAGTTGGAAATGCTCTGGTAGACATGTATCCAAAATATGGAAGAATAGTTAAGGTACGTGAACTGTTTAACATAATCCCTCAGAGAAATATCATCTAATAGAATTCCATGATTGTAGGATATGCACAAAATGGATTGGTGAAAAAGGCTGTTCTCATGAAATGTCTTGATTGTAAGTTATGTACAAAGTCGATTTGTTGCTTTATAAACTTTCAAGCAAATGTAATTGAGCAGACATACACCACAACTTTAGTTATTGAAAACATAGAGATTCTATTAAAATATTTTTTCATAAAACATTGTACTGTAAATTCTAATCATAATATATTATTTTTCACAACAAGTATTTAAATATCAGAATTAGAATTTCATGTTTCATATCTACTTTCAAGATTTATATATGCATGCAACAAACTTTACATTCAACACTCTTATTTTGAAAATATTGTATGTTTCACTCATATATAATAAGGGGATGCACATATTGAACCATTTATCTTGGAAGCTTAGGTATATGTGTTTAATATTGGTAAATGACACATAGATATGTAAAATTTTGATTTATATAAACAAGTATAAAGATTACATTTGTCGCATAAATTAGAAAATATTGGCATACCCATCAATACTATTACAGTAAAATTTGTAAATCCTTTCAAAATCAAATTTAATCATGGATACAATATGGAAATAGTTTGTAAACATTGCAAAAAAAAATTCCTAAACATTTACAAAAAAATATTTCATAAATAATTTTTAAACACTTCAATACAAGATGTCCCCTCCTATCACCACTCATCCTCCTCTCCAACACTATCATAGTCTTGATCATTATTGTGTGACAATGATAGGATAGTCCACACTTTAATAGTCGCATTAGACTTCATAGCATACATGTTAGGTATCCCATAGAACACACATGTAAGAACTTGAATGATGGCATTACATGACACAACTTGAACCTGATGGAGTAATTGAACCTAATTTCTTTCAACTTTTCCTTCGTCCATTTGTGTTATTTCTATTCACTATCTTGTCCCACAACCAATAAGGGATGCTTAATTCCTCTATGCTAAGGAGTACATTACGTGGAAGATGTCTGTGGTATTGGACAACAAACTAGATACACATGCACACACATTATGTGGTCTCTTACTCACCTGCATCAAAATAGTTATGATCTTTCACCTTTTTATTATATTAAAAGATATATGTTCTCATAATTTAAAAAAACCACATATGTTACCAAACATGAACCAAATGTATACCATCATAAGTATTTTTATTTTTAAACCTTTGATAAAGGTTGTTAGAAATATGTGCAAATGTTTATTATTTCTTCAAGAATGTTGTACTTACAAATTGTATCAAGAATATTATTAACAATAGTAGAAATGCTCTTTACAACATCACTAAGAGAACTCTTTATAATAGTAAAAAATACTCTCTACAACATCACTAAGAGAATTTTTATAAATACACTTGTAAGGTTTACTAGATGGTTGGACAATCATGCAACTAAAGTATTTTAAAATCAATAAGATGTTTAAGTGCTCTTCAATCTTAATACATATGATTTTGCATCAATAAACAATGCCTCTTATATCCTTACCTTAAACTGGAGCTTTGTCATATAATATATGTATATCACCTAGTGATAGTATAGAATCCATATCTACATAAGACCTCATACTAATATAGTCATGCATAAAATATAGTCACAAATCACATCTATAGGTTTGAGAGGACTAATGGTTTCATACATCAAATAAATAAACATAAAAATTTATACATAGACTCTAATCCACTATAATAATTTTTAACATCCTCCAATTTAACTAATTGATATTGACCACACATTTGATTTATGGTTGTAACATGTTGAAAATAACATGTTATAGGATTCCAACGTATTAAAAATTCTTATAATACACAACTAAACAAGTGTGATGTCACTAGATCTTATGTGTTTTCAATAAAATTTTATGTGCTTTCAATAGTATCTTGCATGCTCCCAAACTCTGTGCTATCAACCATGTCAATTAAAATTCCCTAAAAATTGTCAATTAGTTGAAACTTCATTTCTATTATCTTTTATTAAGAGAAAAATAGGTTTTGAGGGGACGCAAAACCCCATACAAAAAGTTTTGAAGGGAGTTGAAACCCCTCTCAAGCAACCTCTTGTTGACAACTGTCACCATTTCATTGGTGAGAATTGTAAACATGGATTGATTAACTTTCAATCCTAGCCCTTGTTAAGATTATTCAATCTTAACCATCCATTGCCCTATTTTCCCTATAAATAGAGCTCTCATTCTTCATTATCCATATATCCAAGTTTTATGCATCTACATTATAGCCTAATTTACTAAGCATCTTAGCCTCTCTTTGTTAAAACATCATCATAGTATTTAGAAGCATTTTTCATATCATAGAATATTCATGCTAGGCTAGTATATCATGTTAGGATAATTTATTAATCTTTTATTGTATCATTATCCTCATCTTAACTTAATCATCAGAGTTTCAACACAAAATATAGATCTTAGAATGCATTCATGCATGTAGATCAAATATCACTCGTTCTTGGAGTTGTCATTCCTAAGTCACTTGCTCAATGATCTGAGAGCAAAACATTGGCTTTAGGGATCCTATGAGATAGAGAACAATGGGACACCCCTTGGGAAGTTAAACTAGTTCAAATTAGTTTATATACTTGCACCAAGAGTCTCATTGGTATGTGGGTATGTTGATCTCGATTTATTTGTTTTGGTCATCGCATTTTTCCATGTACATTTCTAGAACCCACCATGGGGCACGTCCTCAAAAATAACATCATTTTTTGTGTCGGATAAAGATTGCAAACACGTTGGAACACTCTTTTAGCGCATCTGGAACTTTCTGCAGCGCATCTAGGGCAAAATTTAGCCCATTCATCACACTATTTAGCGCATAGAAACCATTCCTTAGGGCATTTAACTTTCTTTCTAGTGCGTGTTCTTCTCTGCTTTTTCTACCCATAGGAGTATCTATATAGGGCATTCAAGCATCAAAGTAGCTCTTAGGTACTCTCTTTTAGCGCTTTTACACCATACTATAGTGCATCTATGCAAAAGTTTAGCACATGGCTCTGACAGAGAAGAAAAAATTGTAACAGAGTCAGAAAATTTAGGCTTGTGAAGCCCACCATCAGGATTTAATTTTTTTACTAACTTTGTGCAGGTTCTAACATTTTTCAGTGCAGGAAAATGAGGAGTTAACTAGTTATTTTACTTTCTTGTATAAATTGGTAAAAAGAACTCACTTTTCTCTTATTACAAAGGCTTAAAATGAATTTCACCTTTCTTTTGGATGCATAAAATAAACTTCATGCTTTCCTTTTGGTGCTTAAAACAAAACTTAATCTTTTCTTTAATGCATGGATAAAATGAACAAGAAATACCAACCTTTCCTTTTATGCAAGATAGGATCATCTTTTTGGGGGTTTTAAAAAAGAACAAAACAAACTTTCCAGTTTTGCACAAAGTTAAAACTTAACATCACATTCCTTTGGTGCTTATTAAAACAAACTTCACCTTTGTTTTGGAAGATTAAAAAGAACTTTCACATTTCCATTTCAAAAGAGCTTTCAAAATTGCAATCTGATGTTATTCATTTGACGAATTTACTTTGGTTGACCAGGATTTCTTTAAAGTTCAAAGATCTTTCTATCTTCACACATTGCTTTGTTTAGATAAAAATAACATCGTGTCTTCCCGGAGCAACATCTCCATCTAGCTTAGACAATTTTGCAATGAAGGTTTAAAAAGAATCCTTGTCTTTTGTGTTTGTGAGGTGATAGGTATATTCTGTCACCTTCAATAGGTGTGAAAAAGCCAAAACCATCTCTTTCATTCTTTCTTTCAATTTCATGCATTAACACCTTTAGAAGGCTTTCCCTCCCGAGTTTCCCTTAGGGCGCCATTAAGGTCGGTGAGAGGGGAACGACCTAAGTGGGAAACGACTTTATCGCCAAGTGTTCCAACTCACTAAAATCAAATGTGGAGGTTGATGAAAATCCCCTCCAACAGTTTTTCTCAGTGATTAGTCTTCCCCCAGTATCTTTAAGATACGTAAAGCCTTTGTTCTAAATGTTGGAAAGCCTCCTGAGGGAGTTTATCACTGAAGACCGAACAAAAGCCTGATTAAAAACCATAGAAGTAGAAGCTTTGAGCCGATTCAATTACCAAACATTGGCAATATCATAGTGCAAGGGTGGGGAAGAATCCGTCCCCAAGATCACTCACCATATATCTCCCAAGATAACTACCCAATTGTGAAGCAATTCACTTTGGGTTAATTTATGGCAAAAGGCAAAACAATGGGTACCCACTAGGGGGTGACAAGGTTATTTGAACTGACAGAGTATCGATACTAGTGGGCTATGATATTGTCAATGACCCTTGAATAAAGAGTTTGCCCGATCTGTCTTTTTGTAATCCAAACCACTGAAAATATCGGGGATTTGAAAACATCCTCAAAAGAACATACACTATTTTTTTAGCATAGACAAGTTGTTATCATTTCTATCTATTGTGTTTTCAAATCATTTTTTTAGAAAATCATCCATCAAGTCACAAAATTTATTTCTCAACATCACAGTGAAAGCTTCAAACCAAAGTAATCAGAGCAGTTAGCACGTAGGAGTAACATCCTAGAGCATCTCAACCATCTGATAGCGCATTCCAACCAAAATTTAATGCTTTCATTATCCACATTAGCGCATGATCAGTATCATACTGGTAAAAATTCAAAATAGCACTTGCCAACATCACTGTAGCGCATAAGAGCATCAGCCTAGCGCATCTGAAGCATATTATAGCGCATTTATACCAAACATTAGCACCTTAAAGGGACATATTAGCGCATAACTTATTCAACAATTGTGTTATCAAATAGTATAAAATAATACATTTGAGAGGCAGCATAGCGCAGCTGGAACATTTTGTAGCGCTTTGAGAGCATCCTTTAGTGCATCGGGTCTTTGTTCTAGCGCATGGTCAAAATTAGTGAAAAATAGAGAGCAAACCAGTCACCCTGTGAAATTTTCATCAACATTTTCGGATACCCTTTTAGGTCCTTTGACAAATCCAACAACGAAATTTTTAAAAAAAAGGATCATAAGTGAGAAATTTCCAAATCCAACTAAGCACCCTTAGAAAGAGATATCAAATCTTCAGCTATCTTGAGATTAGGATCATTCAACAAAATTGAGGAGTATCAAAATAGTGATCAAAGGTTCCACCATCAAAACAAATCCTATTAAACCAATACCTAGTTAGGTTCTCAAGTTGTCAAATTAAGTTTCTAGATTGTGAAACTTGACTCGTATCATTTGGTGCACTTTGTCGTAGAAGCGAATCAAACTAAACTTCTACTTGACAAGTAAACTTGAGTTTCCAAAACGAAGTATCCATATCCAAACATCAACATCAATATTGATCATTTGTGTATAACCACTCCCCATATTTTGAGAAGAAGAAGTCCACATCAAAAGACTAAGTTGAAGAAGAGACAACCTAGTTCTAAGTCACTTATCAAAAGGAGTGAATTTCTCTATATCAATTGTTAACTCTTTACATCACATCGCACATTCTTACGTCATATGCGGTTGTATATCCAAGGAAAAACCAACGAATTTGACAAAGAACCTTTGAGAAGTAATTTATCCCTAGGACTAACCCTCACACTAAACCTAATCTTACCATAATTGAAATATAACCATTACCAAATCCTAAAGTTACCTCTAACCCTACAACTAAACCCTACATCCAACTTGAACCCTAATCTATTGATAATTATAACCTAACCATAACCCCTAAGGTTAAACCCTAGACTTAAACCCTAACACCATGTAGAACCCTAATCTAACCATAATAAAAACCTACCCATACTTTAACCCTCTAATTGAACTATGTTTAAACCCCAACCCTAACCTAGCACTAACCCTAATTGTGATTGAACAATAATGCTAATTAAACTATGACATGAACCCTATTGTACCCTAAGTATAATTTAACCCTATTCATAAATTAAACAATTATGGTTTAGATAAAATTAGGGGTACAATGCTATTATTAATACTATTCTATTCTTTGATATAAAATAATATCCTTATCTTAATCTAAGATAGTTAATACCATTATAATATATGTTAAATTCTTTAATATCTTCCATGTTGCATTATAATATATATAAAATACACCAAAAGATATCCTTCTAGAGGAACCTATATCCTAAACCTAGTTGAACCCTTACCCTAAAGCTAAACTAAATTGAAACCCTAACCCTAAAGATAAACCAAATTGAAACACTAACCCTAGGCTTAATTGAAAATTTAAAAAAATTGAATCCTAACTTTTAAACTAATTGAACACTATACTTAATTGAACCCTAACCCAAAACCAAATTATACCATAACCTTAAAACAAAATTGAAGCCTAAACCTAAACCTAATTAAACCAAATCAACACTAAACCAAATGAAAGATTAGCATTAACACAATAGTGAACCCTAAGTTGAAACACAATTAAAAACTAAATTAAATTGAACCCTGGCCCTAATTAAACCAAATCAAACCCTAACCCTATATTAAATCATACACTAACTCTTTCAATAAACCTAATGCCTAAATAATTAACTTGAAACAAAATTAAACCCTAACCCTAGATTAAATCATAGAATAACTCTTACAGTAAACCTAATCAAACTATAACTCTAAACCAAATAAACCCTTACCCTAATAGTAAACCAAAATGAATCCTAATCCTTGTAAAATTAGGGCAACTATTTTAATCCCAATCCTAGCTATAATTTTAAATCTAGAATTGAACCAAATGGAATCCTAAATCTAACACTATACTATTCTAATATATAATTTGAAATTAATTTATTAATGTCTTCTAATTCGCACTACGATTGCTACTAGCTTATATATATTTTTATAATATATAGAATAAATCTAGAGATATCCTTCTGGAGGTGCCTATTGCAAATTAATGTGATAAATTAATAAAAAAATAAAGTTCCTCTAGAAGGATATCTCTCTCCTTATTCTATATACATTATTGAATATATATAAGCTAGTAATTTTATCAATTAGTTGCTTATGGATTCAATTGTGTGAATTTATATACATCAACCTTAAGAAGCGACTAAATGATACAATTATTGATTGTTGAAACCTCATAAATTTAATCAATTGTAATTTATCTTTATTTTTCTTGTCACAAGACAATCTATTAACTACTTTCTCTTTGTAATAATTCTTTACTTTGATTTCATATAAAAATCAAATTACCTATTTTTAAATGTCTTAAAATATCTTATCCATATTATACTTAATTTTATTTCTATGTAAATTATTATAATATATTATAAAAAATAAGAATATAGAAATAATGGATTCAAAATTAGAAATTGTACCTTTGACATATAATTATTTTATTCATATATTTTGTAGTTTGAAAAGATTAAGCAATCACTATAACTCTCATTTTCTATTATTTTATTTATTATCTTTGTAATTAATTAGTTTTAAATAAATTAATAACAATGTAAGGATTGCTATATTTTAATTATGTTTAGATTCAAATTTTTTAGTTTATTCAGATATTTTGTTTTACATTTAAATAGAATCTTTGATTAAAATATGCCCAAATGAAAATTTAAATAAATGTAATATGAGATAAATAATGTGAATAATATATATATATATATATATATATATATATATATATATATATATATATATATATATATATATATATATATATATAGATATATATATATATATATTTGTATGCAAATAAACACAACAAATTTGACAAATTTTCTTCGAATTAATTTAATTAAAAAATTATAAGAAGATAAAGAGTCTAACCTTTTTTATTGTCTTATTTTCTTCATTCAAACGAAGATCCTATAGAAATCATTATGTTAGAAACTATTACTAAACTAGCAGTTGCAGGGGGAGCGCCTGCAATAGGAGGCCGATAGGTATGATTGTTAAAGGCATTATGTCATTAGATCAATCGGACTTGTCATATTCAGAGATATATGGATTTAGATTCATGCAATAGAAGTATTAATCAAATTTACATGTGAATAAGGAAAACTTATTAAACTGAAACAGATAATTGCACAGTAACAATGTTTTGGTGTACATAACCCAACCAATGGTTGTTCGCAAAATTGAAAGTTTTCCACCCACCATCCCCCATGCTGTTTGTTGTATGCAGCATGATGTATTGAAAGAAATGTCATGAATATTTTGTTTACAATTATTTTTGTAGGCTATATTGTTCCCAACCAAATGTATTTGTTGGACCCAGAGAATTTTTGTTATCCACCCTCCATCCCCCATGCTGGTAAGACCAGCATGTTATATAGCCTTTTGTTGAAATGTATATGATTTATATCATGAAAGATCTGCATCATTGTTTCATTTATATAAGTTAGATCTGAAAAACTTGTAGAAGTGGTGAAGTTAAATACTTTAAAAAAACTTCAAAATTTGAAATGTAGTAATTTTTAGTAAAATAATACCTTCTGGAATGTGAAATGGCACAATGGCAATCTCACCAGTCCTTTTGTTGAAATGTATATGATTTATATCATGAAAGATCTGCATCATTGTTTCATTTATATAAGTTAGATCTGAAAAACTTGTAGAAGTGGTGAAGTTAAATACTTTAAAAAAACTTCAAAATTTGAAATGTAGTAATTTTTAGTAAAATAATACCTTCTGGAATGTGAAATGGCACAATGGCAATCTCACCAGTCATCCATGTTAGTATTTGTGTGTTGTGGGAGAGGTTTTCTGCAGATAAGTTTTTTAGATCAATAATCACATTTGATTTAAGAAGTTTTGTAATTCTCTTATATAAATAATATCTTGAAAATACTAAATGAGTGGTACAGTTGATTTAGTGCTATGAAACAAGTTATTTTTTCAAAGTGGGTCTGATATATTGAGCTATCTAAGAGCATCCTGTAATCTGAAAATGTTTACATACCTTGAAAGTAATGAGCTTGGTGTATTGGATGTTGTTCTTTATCGAAAGCTGAATTCTTCAATCAAGAGAACTTGAAAGTGTAAAGGGATGTTAATGAGAGAAGGTAGTTAATGTTAAATAGAGTAATTTTAATGATAGATAATTTGTTCAATGTATTGAAGAACTATAAAAAGAGAAATCAATCAAGAGAACCTGAAAGTATAAAGGGATGGTAATGAGAGAAGGTACTTAATGTTAAATAGAGCAATTTTAATTATAGATAATTTGTTCAATGTATTGAGGAACTGTAAAAAGAAATAATTTGTAAGATTTAACACTTACCTTGCAGAGTGAAACCATTCAGTAACAGGATAATGCTAAAAAAAGATGATATTAAACCATAGAACATTAAACACTAAACATTTAGGAAGTTTAAAGATATTTTAAGTTGATGACGTAAGAGGAAAAGCAGAGAAGAGAGAGAGAGAGAGAGAGAGAGAGAGAGAGAGAGAGTAAACATATTCAAAAATTTAATACCTATAAGAGTGAAGAGTTGCCTTGCAGAGTGAAAGCACAAACAAAGTAATAACACTCCAAGCACATAAAAAAAAAACATAAGCACAGTACTTAAAAAAAAAAATTTGATTAAAGAAACTGTGAAATAAACACTTACCTTGCAGACTAAAAGCATTGACATACAGAACAACACCAAAAATAGAGGATATTCAACCAAAGAACATTAAACATACAACACTTAGCAACCATAAACCTTATTAATTGGGTCACGAAAGAGCAAAAACCAAGAAAAAAATACCAAACACCTTCACAAACCCTAATACCTTTTAAAGTGAACAGTACCCTTGCAGAGTGAAAGTATTGACGTCCACTAAAAGTGGAACAACACAAACAATGTAATAATCCTGCAAGGACACGAAACAAACACATAAGCACAGTATAAAAAATATATTTACAAACAAAACAAACTATACAAATAAACACTTACCATGCAAAGTAAAACCATTCACAAACAGCATAATGCTAAAAACCGAGGATATGAAACCAAAGAACATTAAACATACAACACTTTCCAACTGCAGAGATGTTTAACTTGATGACGAAAGAACAATAACCGAGAGAGAGAGAGAGAGGTAACACCTTCACAAACCCTAATACCTGTAAGAGTGAACACTTGCGTTGCAGAGTGAAAGCAACAAAGTAATAACCCTGCAACAACACTACAATAATACATAAGCACACTTTAAAAAACATATTTACAAACGAAATAAACTTTAAAACTAAACACTCACCTTGCAAAGTAAAATCCTTCTCAAATAGAACACTGAACATTAAACATACAACACTTACCAACTGCAAAGATATTTAACTTGATGACGACAAAGAAATAACCGAGAGAGAGCGAGAAAACACCTTCACAAACACTAATACCTGTAAAAGTGAACAGGTGCCTTGTAGACTGAAAGTAGTCACATCCACAAATAGTTAAACAACATAAACATAGTAAGAACCCTGCAAGCACACCACGGAAAATCTAAAACCTGTTGCAAATAATCTGTATTAGAACATTATTAGTGGATAGTAAATGTATTGAACAAGTGGCTAATATCTGTAATTGTTATATTCTTATATTTTGTAGATTTCTTTGTTGGGTTGCATTTGGAACCTATGATAAATAACAATGTATGAGAAAGTAATTTTGGCAAATATCAGAAAACAAAATTTGACAGCAATAAAATAGGTGAACAACAAATGATTGATAGACGTGTACCTGTTGTTGCAGACTTGGCACATATAAAAGGCCTCTTCAAATTTATAAACGTTAGTTGTGTTGTTGATCCTGGAAAGTATAAATATTGTTTTTGGTTGATGCATTCAATAGAAGATATGCAGCATGTGAAAACATAATGAAGATGTGATTTGCATACCTGATTCTGTTTGTTCTGTAAGTATGTTTCTTCTGTTGTGCGTGAAAGATTTAGCAAGCGGGCTTCCTCAGTCTTTCGTAGAATTGTTGATGGTGCACCTTTCAATCTTGAGTGCCATTGGTAGGTGAAGGCCGGTTGTATGCGTAGGTGTTCAATTGCTTTTACTCTTGAAAGTGTTGTGAATGTGAGGCCTTGTTTCTCTGTTTTGCCGATGTCAACTGTGGCAAAGTCTAATGTTAGACCCTATGATTTGTGAATAGTAATGCCCCATGCCATTGCTAGTGGAATTTGTGTGTGGTTTCCTCTAGTAATTGGTGGAATAGGCACATGTTTTGGATTTTGTGGATCCCATGAAGGCCCAGTATAATGTTCAAAAAGAACCACCACATATTTTGGCAAATCACGTGGTTTAGAAGCTGCATCGTAGACAATTTGTTTGATTTGACCCAAAGCACCATTCACAAGGCCAACTTCTATCCATAAATTTGCAATAAGCATAATTTCCTGGTCTATAGAAAGAAGGATTTCAAATGCTAGTTGTTCTTCTTGGTGTGTTTGCTTTTCTCTTTGATGGGCAATGATTGTTGTTGCACATGCAATGGGTGAGTGCAATTGTGTTAAGATTTTTATGTTGTGTATACTTGAAACTGCGTTTGTTGCAAACAAATGCTTCTGTTGGTTGAAGTGGTTATTCTGATCAAGTGTCAAAGCATGTGTTGACCGCAATTGGAGGGATTCCCAGTCTGTTTGCAATGGTGTTATGCTGTGTATATTAAGCAACATTTCACGGAAACTTATCTGTGAGGAATTTGTACCTTGTTGACGAAATGAAACATCCAAGGTGACAACGGTATTGAATGTGTGCCATAGAGCCAGTGTCATTGAGTGAGATGCATATAATGACCTATCCATAACTGGGGAAAGCTGTGCAAGATCACCAACCAAAATGACTGAGATAGTTGCAAATGATTCATGTTGTCTGCTGGGAAAAGCTTCTCGCAATCTTCCATCAATCTTAATCATTAATTGAGGGCCAACAAAGCACATTTCATCTATTAAAATGTAACGTAAATGTTTGCATTGCTCTTGAAACATTAATAGGGAATGGCCTGTTAAGGGTTTGTATTCTTGAATGGGTATATGGAGGGCAGCATGGATTGTGGTTGCTTGGATATTATATGTGGAAACACCTGTTGGTGCTAGTACAAGCAAAGGGTATTGTGCATGTTCTAAATCCGAATTTAACTGTCTGTGTATACAGTCAATAAGAAATGATTTTCCAGTGCCTGTTGTGCCTTGAATAATTAAACGTAATGGTGAAGAATACAAATTCTATTCAGCATGAGTTTTAATAATATCAAGTGCAATAATTTGGTTTCTTGCAAGCTCATAGTTAGTAGGTGTATTTAAATGCAGGTTGGCAAGGGTGTGGGGTGTTTGGCTCTTCTCTGTCAAAATAAATTGAGATGCTTTTGAATGTAGTGTTTCATCAGGTATAGAATCAGTCTAATTAAAGTTTAGATCAAAAGCACGTTTGCCAAGCATTTGAAGAGTAGCAACGTCAAAGTTGTTTGATGCTCCCATTTGTGACAAGAACTCCCATTCGTATAGATCTTGATGAGTAGATTGTTGAATGTCTTCTCGTTGTAGCTCTTCACTATTTTCTGTTGTAATTTGTTCTTCAATTCCATTTACATGCTAGTGGATGTAATCTGTACTTTGAAGATGTTTCCAATTTATTATAATTTCTTCAATTGAGTTTCCTATATGTAGAGGGATGATTTTAAATGGTTTGTAGAGAAGCAATTCACTCCAACAAATACTTTCAAAACTGTTGTCATCTTGTAAAGGTAAATATTTGTGTTGTGGGTAGACATTTACAATTGCTGGTACATTTCTTTTCAACCATTTACATGATTTACGTTGGTCAGAGTATGTATATAGCTAAGCTGAACAAAGCAAAGTTAGGTTTGCTAACTCTAATGGTCGTTTCATGTAGTTGGAGATGAAAGAAATTGAGGTTTGTGATCCTTCATCACAATTAGCTATGCGATGGAAGATTATTTTCCCAACATTGAGTGTTACAAACTGACGTGTACAAGATATCAATGGGAGTTTAAGCAACATGTGACAAGTTTCTTGTGCGCTAATATCCCTATTAGCAACAATTCCCATCAAGAGTCTTTGGTATGCTAATAGGATTGTATCTTCTGAATTTGTTGATCCAACTATGCATTTGAGCATATCAGTATAACTTTCTGACTTGTGTTCAGTTTTGAATGCATATTTTAAGATATATTGTAGAACTTCTTTTTTGGAGCAAATAGCTTGACAGTCATCATTAGCCCTCCATATGGCGAGCATCATTGGGTTGTGTACATTTAGACAATTGTCATTCCTTGTTGGCTTGTATGATGGGTTATTGTTGTGGTCTAATATGAATGAGGATTCATGTTGTTCAGGCCAAGGAGCTTTGTACCGACATACAAGTGTTGAGTTTTTTTTTTCTTCAAGCAGGTATACTCTGAACACTTTGTATGTCGTTGAACAACATTGAGCAATTCAGTATAATTAGTGGAAGGATCAGACCTTGATATGATCTCTGTATCTACAAGACATGGATCTAAAATTGTGGGCATATATTGCATGTTCAAGCGAGCCTCTTCAGTACATGGATTCCATGTTGTGATGTACTGGTCAAAGAAGTGTTTAACTATTTGGATACTTGCATGATCTGACCAATCAAGGTTATCAATATTTGGTGCTTCTGGTAACCAAAGAAAGCCATGTATATGCACAGATCCTCGATGTTGCCATTCATATATGTACCAGTGGTCAATGGCTTTCAGTTGTTTGACAATGACTTCATCACGAAAGATTTGAAATCTTAAGTGCAAGTATAAAGATGTAATATGTGGATTATTGACTAAATTTTTAATAAATTGTCTTCTGTTGTTGTGCACAGTAGTTGACTTTGTTTTTGGAAATAACTTATGCAAGTCTGGCCATTTTGTATTAGCTAAGCTTAAGGTAAAGAACAGTGTAGGTGCACCTAACTGTTATCATTGTTGTAAGGTCTCATCGGGATTTGCTCCAAAATGCCTGTGTACCATGCAACGAGGCTGCATATCACATGATATGATTTGGTAATTCATTTGAGGGTGTATTTTGTAAGTATTCTTTTAGAACATGAAGATTGTGTGGAAGACTATCTTCTAGATTAGTCTTAATGAACACAACAGCTGATTGTTGAGATCGATGTCTCATCATAAGATTGTAGATATAATATCTAAAGTGCACATGTTGACCAAATCTTTGATCGCAATATTTGATCAGGTGCAAAGCATATTCATGTAAATGTACATGCCTTGTTCTTTGTTGCAATGGTAAAGCCATTCCAGAAGGGAAGAGTGTTGGGAATGCCATGGAAAGGAGGCCCTCTGTATTGTACTCATTGATAGGCGATGTACTGATTTGTGGCCAAGCAACAACGTTGTTGTTGCTATTATCTAGATGTACAATGGTTTTTATGGCATCAAGTTCTGTTATCGATGATGGTAGTCGTGGAATGAATGAGGAAGTGTTCTCCACTATTTGTTCTTCATTGTTAATATTCGGTAGAGTTGGATTATCTTGAATATCATCTTCTTGAGGTGAATGTATTGAATGCAATAGCTCTGTAATGTTAGTGCTTTGGTCTGGTAATAGATGCACTACATCTAGATCAATGACTACATATTTGTAGTATTGATCATGTTTCATTTTGTAATTCAATGCATCCATGACGTGAAATCTATTCACGTAGCATTCATAAGTTAATCCTTGCAAATTGGTTCTACGGACAGTAAGAATTTCTAAATGCTTAATTTGACGGGGCAATGTTATTGCAATTTCAGAAATATCTTGTGGGAAGTTAATTGTGTGGCCAAAATATTTGTATTGTCCTCCCCTTGCATGTGTTACTTGCAAAACAGGGGCAATTCTTGCTATGAGCATTTCTTCTACTTGAGAAAGAGACTTTAAAACAGAAGGTTGCTCACCTGGGTCCATATTGTTTGATAACAAGAAATGGTGGAGGCCTTTTTCAGCACAACATCTCATGCACATAACTACGTGATTGAATTTTTTAATAGTCATGCCCACATACATTTCTTTACAAACAATACATGGCTCTTTGACCTCCAACAAATCAATCCTTTTCCAGAAATTAGACAATGCATGTTGAAATGAAGGAGTCTTCAGAGAAAGTTCAGGAGCAGTAGAATGTGTTTGATTGACATTAATTTGCTCAAGATCATTGCTTTTTGTTTGCAATCATTTTCCTTAGTTATTACCAGGTCTTTGTAGTGCATGACGTCTCAATTGTCATTTCTTGGAGATATCACCTCTGTTCTTTCCATAGTAAGTTTTATTGGTCTGCCTTCTCTTCAATTTGATAGCATCAATTTCTTGAGAGAAAGGCTCGATAGATATCTAATATTTGAAGGAGAATAGAGGTATGTCAGAATTTTCATAACTGAAGATAGTTAACTTTGAAGTATGTATTAAGAATGTATGGGAATTGAAAATTGCTTGATCTATGATTATGTGTTTTTAGAGGATTAGTTTTGTGATTTGTAAAGTGGTTTTGTGATGCTTATTTGTATGTCTACTGATCTGTTCTGTTGTTTTGTTACTCTGATTTACTCAACTTATATGTACAGATATTTATATACATGTAAATGAAGTATACAAATACTTCTATATGTAGATATGCACATATATAAATACAGGTCCATATATGTCAAATGCTAGAATCCCGTGTTTGTTAGTGTATATATGTGAGGTTGAGATTTTGTTTGAAATGTATGGGTTTTATAAACTGCTTCACTTGAAACATATGGGTTTTGCAAAGTCGTAAATTGACTTTGTAGTGTTCTTCTGCCTACACTTGTTGTTGTTAGTGACTTGCTTTTTCAAAAGCATTATTGTAATATAGGTATACACATATATAGTAATTTCTAATACATACAGATGTATGTATACATATACACATGTATATATACATATCAATTAAATATTTGAAGTTCTATATACAAACATATGCACATATATAACTACACATGTATATATTTAAAAAACTAAAACTATGAATAATTATAGTGTGTGTGTGTGTGTGTGTGTGTGTAATTCTTTGTTGTTGTTAGTGGCTTTCTTTTTTAAAAGCATTATTCTAATATAGGTATGCATAGATATAGTAATTTCTGATACATACAGATGTATGTACACATATACACATGTATATATACATATCAATTAAATATTCTAAGTTCTGTATACAAACATATGCACACATATAACAACACATGTATATATCAAAAAAACTAAAACTATGAATAATTATAGTATATATATATATATATGTGTGTGTGTGTGTGTGTGTGTGTGTGTGTGTGTGTGTGTGTGTGTGTGTGTGTGTGTGTGTGTAATTCTTTGATACATATAGATGTATGTACATACACACACACACACACACACACACACACATGTATATATATATATACACACATGTATATATACATATTAATCAAATATATGAAAATTTGTATATATAGATATGCACGTGTATAAGTACACATGTATATTTGGAGAATTCTATAACTATGAATAATTATGGTGTTGTATAGTTATACAAATAGATATGAAAAAAAAAAAAGATATATGTGCATATATGTATAAATTTTCTGCAAATAAGGTAGTCCCTGTCCATTAGAAAAGTATAGAAAGAGGATTGAAGGTACAAGACATATTGGAAAGAATGTTGAGATTGCAAAGACTAAGAAGAATCTCAAGGAAAGCAATTTAATTCTGCAAGGCAATTAACCGGTATTGAAATATTGTATATTTAGATGTGCATAAACATACAAACATATCTATTTATTGATTAAATCTTATTACCACAATACATTTAAAAGTAATAAGCATGAGTGAAAAAAACTTATGTCAGGAGGAAAGAATTTCAAAGAGATAAAAAATAAATGTAAGAAATGTACATATAGATATTTATAGAAGCAACCATGTGTTCATAAAAGGTAATTGTTTGTATTTGTAAACTATTAAATATGTAAATTATCTAATGTAGTAATTGTATTATAAACTTAAAGTTTAATAATCAGGAAAGATCCTTTATAATTCTAAGCTTGTGTACTTAGGCGACCAATTTCTACAAGCAGTGCATCACACTCAGCTTTGAAGTCAACATGAGAGACTTTATTGACTGTGACTTTGTGTCAGTGGACACCATGAGTGTGAATGAATAGTGATGTGACGAAAGCCTTTTAATCACTGAGAAAGGTGTTTCTGTTGTTGTTGCATCATTTTCCAGTGCACAAAGCTCTTTTGCAGTTTTGTGTAGCAAGTGAATGCCAACGTCATCAAATGCAGTGGCCCAAAGAGTACCTGTGGCATCTTGTAACTTTACTAGCAAGAGGTAACTATAGTTGCAGTCTTGCATAGTCATTTCACATCTAGGGCAGAACCAAGAATCATTAGCTTGTTGTGTACATTTTTTTTTGCAAGGCCTTCCATTGACTATTAGTGGACAAGTTGCGTAATAGAAACTTTTATCAGTTACATTTACAAAATGCAGAACAACCAACAAAGTAGTCTGAATTGTTTCTGGTATGATACTCATCCTCTCACGGATTGAAGAAATATTCATTCTACTATATTTCCCATCTATGTGGATAGTTTCTGGAACAAAGGGTGCAACAAGCAAAGGGTCCTTTTCTCTTAATGTTAGATGTTTTGCAACTGGAAAAGGTGGGTTGATATGTAATGTGGTGGTCGTTGTTATGTTTATAAGCTTTCCATTGAAACAACCAACATGAGCATTACATAAATCAAGGATAACCACACTATCACTGGTCAACATGTTTTTCAATTCTAGGCCTCTTTGTTCTGCCATTGGACCTCATAGGTTGATGTCAATTGTTGATCTAGACAGATCATTAATTTTGACAACTCACTTCTGTGTTTGACTGCCATCTTTCCTGTGTATTGGAATGATATCTCCAACGTATAAAACAAGACCAATTATGTCAACCAATGTGTTATTGGTTAGATGAAACAATTCACTAATGGGCGTGAAAGGAGAACGTTGTTGATTTGCTTCTTCTTTGTTGGTGCAACGTTTTAGTATGGATGTATCAGATAAGATGATTTCTAAATGGTTGTTTAGTTTGTTGTACTTTGTGTTCGCTTCCTTAATGGATCCCTTTGAAATAATATAATGTGAACCTACTTCCACGCGGTTAGAGTGTAACTGAGCTATTTCATCAAAACATGTGACTCTAATTTCACAGCCCTCATAGTCAACAATGTTAAAGCTAAACATGTGCCCATTTTTGGTGGTTGTGCTATATGCCTTAATACGGCGTTTATGAGTAACTCTGCCTTTGATTGTCCATTTATTTTTGTATGGATTCAAAGTTTTGATAGGGCTTATATTTTCAGAAGTCATCGTCTGCGGGGATGGCAATTCAGTAGAAAACTGAAGAGATCATTTAGATGTTGATGGTGTGTCCTCAGACATTATTTCTGGTTGTTGTTCTTTGAATAGGTATACTGGTTTACCAAAGAACAGACAATCACTTTGTTTTACTTGCAAACTAAGTATTACAATAGTTCTGTGAAAAGAAAAGACTTCTTTTTAAAATACTTTCAATTATACTTGAAAACAATTAAATAGAGATGAAACATATTGTATTTAATAACCATAGTTTGTTTCCTACCTTGTGTTCCATATGTATCTGCATGTATAACTCGATAACTGGACTATTGTGCCTATTTTTAGAATATCTGAATCTATCAGGAAAGCATATTTAGAAGGCAAGATTGCTAACTGCATGCATGTGCCATCAGATAACACTAATTTATGTTTGTCAGTATCATCTGTGATGTTCTGCATTTTCTGAAATGACAAAACTTGTAGTAATGTTGAAGGAAGCTCATCCCCAACATTGATAGATTGAATTGCAAAAGGGTTAGGGGCATACTCTTGGGTATTTTCCTACAAAAAATAATATGAGTATATAGGATTTAATTTTAACGCTAAGCAAGTCATACATGTGCTTACTTGTTAATGCAAAGCATGTGTTAGTAGAGTATGTAATCAAGTTATGTTATCTATAGAGTATTCATCTACTTTTGGACTATGCTATGAAAAAAGGGTGCATGTGGTAATGAAAAGGAGGTTTGATAATTTAGCTTACCAAACTGTCAATTGTGGAGTCCTCTATTGGTTCAGAGGTGGTTGTTGGAGATGCCATTGTGGATATAAACCTTTTTTGTTTCAGACAAATCTCACAACTTAGTGTACATGCAAGTTCATGTTATGACAGAAACTTAATTTATTTAATCCTAAAAGTTTTATTTATTGGAAGATTTGAATATTGTACAACTCGTATGAAATAAATAGAACGTCATGCAAGGATATTGTAATTACCTATTTGTTAGTTTCAAAATCCTTTTAGATTTAATCTAACGATAAATTTCACGTTGCCTTGACTTGTATATTGACTTGCAGAATAAAGTTGATTGAGTTCCTATTATGACATTTAAAATATTTTGTTAGAATAGATTGAATGCCATAATGGGTAGACTAATTCATTGTGGTTGGTAAATATGCAACAAAATCCTACTAAACAGAAAAACTGTTGCTAATTCAAATTGAGGATTGTAGTTCTTTTTCTGTATTGTGTTATTTAGTAGTTCTTCAGTTTGGGCAAGTTTAGGTAAGTCGTGAACTATGCTGGTATTTTGGTATGGTTTTTTTCATTAATGTCAACACCTATCAACACTAGTTCATCAATATAATGAGTTAGTCCTTTTTCCATAAGTTTACTCCATGCATCAATTTTCCAAGTAGCATAATTATGAGGAGTTAAGAGAGGAAACTGAGGAGAACCCATAGCAACAAAAAGGAAGGAACACAAGAGCAGAAAAGCACAAGAGACACGCCCCCCCCCCCCAGATTCAATCAATCAAAGTACCCCCCCAAAATGATGATTTTGGCACTTTATATGTAGTGCGTGTACAATAGGCCACTTGCAAACAATGGAAAGGTGGACTTCTGATTTTGTTTTACAACTGCCCCAGTAGGCTGAGAACTACAATGCAAAAGACCAACAAGATAAATCTATGCAATACAAGTGCCAAATTGGCCAAAAAAGACCATATGCTTAAAGTACAATTTCTACCCAAAATTACTACAAACTAATAGAATATTATGAGAGTAGACAAAAAATAATGCACTTTCAAAAAAAATAGCACCTGAAAAGGAGTTCGTATGAGCCCAAACGGAGTCCCAGAAGTTGCAGAAACGGGGATTTGACAGGTACAGTCACCAAAAACTGAGATTTCTGAAAAATATGTCAAACAAAATCAAAAAATAAATCCACCACAAGAAATGACACGAAACATTAGCCCATTTCAAAATAAATTGCACCCAAAAAGGAGCAAAAATGAGCAAGATATGGCCTTCCAAAGTTGGACTGCAAAATCAAAAAGCCCAATGAGAGGGGCCTGCCAAAATTTCAAAAAAATGATGACATCAGCAAAACACAATGTTAAATTTAATGTCCGTATGACCGTCAAAATTACCGTCGCTCCCCTGCCCAGGCTATACGGATAAGACACGTGGTAGTTTTTGAGTGGATCTGTACTGTACGAAAATGTTGAATTTGCAGGTGACGTGGCGGTCAAGATTTGTCGTGGCACCAAGAAAATATGACATCTGGCAGTACAATATGTAGAGGTGGTTTCTCATGTGTCAGTTTGAGTGGCACTGTCGCCACGTGGAAGGTGCTATCGTGGTAGGCCGTGTGGGGAGGTGATAGCTACACCGGTCGGAGACTGTGAGAGCAAGGAGGCCCGACGGCAGAGGTGGGCGGAGGAGGCCCAGCAGCAGAGGCGGGTTGGGCGTCGGTAGGGAGCATGGCAGTTGATAGATGGTGGCAGCGTCCGTGCAAAGTACAAACACCGATAGGAAGGAGCCTGACGGGAGCAATCGGTAGCAGTCGGCGGGAGATGTGGGGCGCAGGCTAGAGACAGGGATGTACCAACAGGCGGGAAATAGTGTCGGTCGGAGGATCGTGTGGGGTGGTTGCCAGAGGAAGGGTCACCCATAGCAACAGGGTTGCCGAAGAGGTAGCGATAAGAGACCGACGCCGAAGGTCAGTGGCCACCGAGAGCTTGGTTGGCAACAGCACAGTCGGCTGGCAAGTCTATGGACCGGCGGTTGGAGTAGCGGGAAAAGTTGTAGCAGCAGTGGTATGGTACCTGTCGAAAAAAAAAAATAGTACGGTGGCAAGGGAGGGGGTCAACCCCCCGAATATATATATATTTATTTATTTTTTTATTTTATTTTATTTTATTTAAAAAACTTTTCAAAAAAATAAAAACTGCAAAAAAGATATATTTTTTTTTGGTCGCAGAAAATATTTTTTATTTTTTATTTTTAGAAATATTTTTCAAAAATCTGTACCGTACCACCCAAATTGGGCAAAAATTTTCGTTCAAGCCCGAAATTTGACTTTCACCCAATATAGGCAAATTTATAATTAAAATTCATGAAAACGGCCACTCGGATGCAATGGCGAGGTTGGATCTAGTCTAGGATGCCTCCAAAAGATGTTGCTCCTTAGATCTGCCTCTTGATGTCACAATAATGCCTCTCAAAGATGAATCAATCACGCTCTAATGGCTCTGATGCCATGTGATATTTTGTCAAGATCAAGAGCACAATGAAATGTACAAAATAGAGAGACAAACTATAAGACAAGAATAAACTGTATTCTCATCAATAGATGAATGATCAATAGTTCAATTGCTGTCCATACAATGAATATGAGCCCACATATATAGGCAAGGCTATATGGATATGTGAGAACACAAACATGACATGTGGCTCAATAAGAAACAAGGGTAGGTAGGAAATAGGTGTGGTATGTACGAGAAACAATAAAATATTCCATATGAGGTGGATCACCCACCGAAGGTGGAATTATCACTCCATAATAAGTGGATATGATAGAGTAGTAACAAGATCAACACCATAAAAGGTGGAAATTCTCCTACACACACTATCCCAATGTGACACAAAAACCCAAGTGTATCATACCCAAACTACTATGAAATGCATTTCCTACGTAAACTTAAGTAAGGTGTAATAATATATAACATGAATAATTATTTACACCAACAGTAAATGTATATATTATGATATTTTAATACTAGATTTTATTCATCCAATGGTGTATAAATATCTCCTTTGATAGGTACCTCTTCCATTATTTCTATGTCAACAATTTAGTATAGTCACCTGTTGGTGGCTGTGAATGAAGTGAGATATGTTTTCCATGATATCAATGGATTGACATAGTGGTTCAAGGATAGTTTCATGATTAGGAGATCTTGTAAATTTTAATTCATCATTTCCCTATTACTGTTGAAAGACAGTGAATCATTTTGGTAGCTTGTACAGTTTGTGTATCTTGCCCTAAGATTATGCTTCTTAGTAATACAAGTCCCTTGTATCTTACCCTAAGGTTGTGTGTCTTAGTTTTGTAAGTCCAATCAGGTGTAGTGAGCCTCCATGGACTTGAGCCTAAATCATTGTAATCAATTATTCATATTGTGAGTGTGATTCTTGTTGCGGTTTTTCCCTTCTTGGGTTTTCAATGTAAATTTGGCATTCTTGTGTGTATTGTGCTATATGGTTTCATGTTTCTTAATAGTAGAGATAATTTAATTATGATTTGAAGTTTTAAGGGTATCCCTTCAAGTTACATGATGACACTCCACTCTCTTGCTCCCTACTACCTAGCCCTATAGATTTTGATAGCACTTGGAAGATGTATTGTATTCCATGTCGGTGTTGTTTCATTGATGATCATATGGTTATCATGTGTGTTGGCCTATAATGTTGTATGTCTCCTTCCATTTGGATCATGAGTGGTATTCTTGCCTTGATTCTTTATGATCTGCAAGCTTGTATGGTGTCTACTCCATTCTCTTTCATTTATTTGTTTGCAATGGAGATGTTTGGTATTTCTCTCCTTTGGGGATGTTTACTTTGTGATCATGTTTGATGTTTATACTTTGTATATGGCTTATGTGTAAGCCTATACCCCTCTATGTATTCTATTAAAAATATGCTTGTGTTGGACCATTGATTTCAAACCTGTTTGGTTTCACTTGTGATTGATTTCAAAATTGTTTGGTGGTGTCATTGATGTCACAAGTAAAGAGGAGTTTGTTTTGTGTGTGATTATGTGTACTAGTGATAAAGGTGAAGAAGACGTTGCAATTGTTCAATAGTGTGATTGCAGTATGCGATCTGAAGATGAGTGTTAAGATGTTATGATGTTGTCTAGAGGTGTGGTTAAGTGAGTATGAGGTGTTTCCAGTAGATGACAAATAGTGGAAGTTACAATATAGAGGAAATAGCATTCAATGTCTTTATGGAGAATGCTATAGTTTCCTCCAATTTTTAAGATTATGGTTTGTGGTTTTGGATATAATATCTATGTTTTGTAGATGTTGCACTATCATGTTTTAAAGTTCTCTATTGCTCAAATGGTAAAGTTGGTAGTTGGAGTTTAGTGACATTGAGGTTGTCTATTAGGACTGGTTTGGAGAATGCTTTGCATTGCTCCGTTATGATAATTGAAGTGCTGCGGCTTAGAGGACATGTTCGCATGGTTTATGTAGTGTTCCAATTTAGATTTCATGTGTTTTTTTGTCTTACAAATGAAGTTATGTTTTTTGGTTGTTCAATGTGATTAGTTGTGTGATACTTAGGCCTACACAATTCATTTATCTTATTTGGATCATACTCTTTTGGTCCACATATTCTTTGTTGGTTAAATTAAGATGTTATGGTTCTTACCGTGGCATGCAAAGATCCACATTGAATAATTTGCATTGAGTGATATTTTTGGGCTAACAGGTTAACATGCTTATTAGTTATCTATATGTTACATTTGATGTTGACTTGGAGGATGTGTTAATGTGTTTGGTTCATTGGAATTGACTGAGGCAGACATGTTATGATTTATTTGGGTCCGCTTTATCTCCTAGAGAGGATTGCATTTGGTTTAGTTTCTATATGTGGTCAACTTAGTGTGATTCATGTATATTATATTTGTGGCCAACCTAGTTGAGGATTTCAATGAATAAGCTAGTATATAAAGATGTGTGGATATGTGTATTGTGATATGTATTGATGTAGATTGATTGTGAATAATGTGCAAGCATATGTGGAGAAGCAAAAAAGTGAATTTCAGTTTGTGTTGAGCTTTAATGATCATATTCTTCAATGTGACAGAGTTTCAATAGAGTGAATGTGTGAGTTGTATATGCCATGATATTGTTAACTTGATATTGTGTTTCAAGGAGAGTTTCTTGATCTGAATATTTTGTTCATTTCAATTCATAATTTCCCTGTGCCTGCCGAAAGACAATATGTCCTTTTGACTGTTTTTGCAGATCTGTATCTTGTCCTAGAATTGTATATCTTAGTAATCTAAGTCCCTTGTCTCTCTCCATATGGTTGTGCGCCTTAGTCTTGAAAGTCCAAATTAGGAGAAATGAGCTACCTTGGCCTTGAGCCTAAAATATTGTAATCAATTATTCCCTGCTTATGGTTTTTCATGTAAATCTAGTATTCTCTTGTATATTGTGTTTTTTCATTTCATGTTTCATTATTGTAGAGATAAGATATTTGTGCTTTGAAGTTAAGGGCTTAAACATAAATTAGTTTGAGGTGTGGATTGATTCACCCCCCTCTCAGTCATGTGGTGTGTTCAACATATTCTTGCTTGAGTATACTGGGTCATGTGACTAACTCCATGAGCATGGTGGGGTGAACCCCTAACTTCCACATGGTCAGGGGGTATCGTTAAATACCATTAAAGATAAAAAAAAAATCATGGCTTTATGGATGGCATCAATTTCATTCTACTCTCGTCTTATACTCTTATGTTTGTATCAATTCTTGCAAATTTAAGCTTATGGATATTTGGATCCAAGATATATATTGATGTATATGTATATTAGACATTCCTCATGAAGGATGATGTAATCAAATTAAAATAGTAATGGGTTATGTAAGGTGGCAAAAATAGGATTCACAAGTCTATACATACAAACAAGGAATCTATTTTCCAGCCTACTAGTTACATTGGAAGGAGGATGATCCACTAGGCTCAAGATAATCTAAGCACAAAGTGGATTCATGGTCCTTCACTATGGATGGAATATGACTATGAAAATTATAATTGAAGAATCCAAGAAGTAGGTCCAAATAGATGGAAGTGACAATTTTTAGCATACATAAGAAGAGAGAGAATTGGCAGAACAATTCTAAAAAAAGGACCAACAAAGTAGACCGTGACTAGCCTGCAGTCTGAATTTCAAGCAAATGTGGAGGGAGCAAGGAGATCTACTTGACCTGCTCCCCTGACTAAGGCGATCTACTTGGCTTGCTCTTGATAGTTTCATCTCTGATGAATAGCAGATCATAACTCTCATCTTCATTCTATACACGTTTTCGTATGTTCGTCACCTATTCCCACACATTGAAAGGAGAGGAAATTCTGGGTAAATAGGGGTTTGCCTAAGTCAAACCTCAATTTCAGGAATTAACCTTGAAATTAAATTGAATTGAACTTAAATTGAAATCATGTTGATATGTAGTAGAGGCTAGAATAGAAAATGGAATGATTATACTAAATCATGAACCTCCTTGATGTTGAAATGCTCGTGAAGATGTTGATGTTGACTTGAATGTAGTTGACTTTAGGAATGCAAGATCATGGATGACATAAAAAATCCTTAGATATTTAAATTACTCCTAATCTCCAATGAATTAATGCTTGATCTCTTGCTCTTGGAATTAAATTGTCTTTTTGTTGTCTCTTTTTCTATGTCTATATCATCCAACTACCCAAAATGAGGGAGGATATCTTTCTTATATACCTCTCTGAACCATTTTGGGGTGCAAAACTTGAAGTACTCATCCTCGTGTGTGTGTGCAAGTGATGTATGGTTTCAAGTGTATCTAGCAACTCATTTAAGATTTTGTTTCCTCTTGTTTTGAGTGTGCTTCAACCTGTTTAAGACATGTAATGTAAATGCAAATACCAAGGGATGAATGTGTGTGCTAATGCTAATGGGCGAATGTGCAAACTTTGGGAACATCTTGTTTAAGAGTTTTGCTCTGGTTTTGAGAATGTGTAACCCCGATTGAAATAGATACATGCCTGGTTTCAAGGATATCCCATGTAAGACTATTTCTCTAGCTTTGGTGATGTGTTTCCCCATCTAAGACATATAGGAAATGTTGTGTCTAGTTTTGGGTGTGAAGCATCTCGTGTAAGAGTTTTTCTCTAGTTTTGAGAACAAACACCCTATTTAAGACATGCAAGAATTATATGAAAAAATTATAATACAATATGGTGCAAAGGTAGCAATATGGGTGCCCCCCCCCCACCTTAAGATGTCAACATATCCTTATGTTGATGTCTTAAGGAATCTAGAAACAAGGATACCAACCTTCAACACCAAGGAGATATCCTCTATGCAACAATGTCATAAATCCAAGCTAGAGAGGGAATACTCTTCAAGTAGGGATAAGATAGTTGAAAAAGAGATATCTTGCAACAAGTGTAAAGGAGATCCTTGGAGGAGAAGAGATATTTTCTCAAAAGACATCTACCTCCAAGAGGAGATATCTTGATAAAACATATCATCTTCTACCAAAAGAAAAGAAGGACAAAAAGAATGCTACCTTCCTCCTATTGCTATGTGAAAGGGATTCTTGATGAAGGATGGCACACTTTTGACCCAATGTGAGGGGTAAGTTTATGATATATGTGCATTGACAAGTGAAGAAGAGGTTGCAGCCAAGGACTTACACCTATTATATAAGAGATAATCCTTGAATAAACAACAACTTTACACAGGGAATAACATCAAATCATGAAACAAACACCACTCAACAAAGGAAAGGTGGATCCTTAGAAAGGAGAGAGAGAGAGAGAGAGAGAGAGAGAGAGAGAGAGAGAGAGAGAGAGAGAGAGAAATCATTGCCCCCCAAATGTAAGGACAGTGAGAAGAATTACACAATTTTCTAAGGAAAGATTAGGCATAAGAAAATGTTTAATATACTCACATGAATAAATATCCAATGCAAGAAAATACATTAGTATTTGTAAAATGCAACTCAAAAGAACAGGTAATCTTCAAAGAGAGAGAAAGAGAGAGAAAGAAAGAAAGATCGCATATTCCCCTCAGGATGAATTAATCATAATAGACATACCATTGCAAGAAAGGATATCAACACATGAAAAATGCAACCCCTAAAGGGAATAGTGACACATTAGATAGAAAGAGAGAATAAAAAAGCCTTCCTTTCCCCCCAAGCAAGAGAACAAGAAGAAGATATAGACATCTTCTAAAGAGAGGTTATTCATAAGAGACGTTTCATTTAAAACAAGGAGTAGATCCCAACCAAGGAAAAAACATGTGCTCACATGAAGGATAACCCTATGCAAGAAAGGACATCACCTTATGAATAATGCAACACAAAAAAAGAGGTAATATCTTCAAAGAGAAAGAACGAGATAGATGAGGGATCACAATACCTCTCTAAAGAGATATTAATAATTTAATGTACCATTTTAGGAAAAGAATAGGTCCTAACTAAGGAACAAATATGTGCTCGCTTGAAGGATAATTCCATGCAAGAAAGGACATCAATTTATGAATAATGAAATCCATAAAAGGAAATGGTGAAAAGATAAGAGATTAGATAGAAATAAAAGAGGAGCATGTTGGTACCCCAAGATGTTTGAAGTTGAAAAAGCACTACCTCTAATGAAAAAGAGCTCCCAATTAAGTTAACTTCTTATGTCATAGGGTGAGGAGCAACATGAGGGTGAAAGGAGTGCTAAGGCATTACCTTTTCGCCTAGAAAGAGAGAAAGATTTGTTGAAAGACATATACGAGAACGATCGTATTGTTATTGAATAAATTCCTTAAATACTTTACACTTTCCAAGAGAATGAGAACCACCATGATGAAAAATACTATATCCATTTCCTCATTTATGTTTATTGCTAAACTTCACAAAAGGAAAAACAACATTCTTGTCATACTTCAATTTACAAAAGATTCTAGTTGCTAATCTTTCTTGATCAACAATGAGTATAGGCTTATTCTTTAGAGATTTAGGATAACTGTTATTATTAGAAGAAGAAGCATTGTCATCAATGATTCTAACTTTTCTACTATCGATAAGTTGTTTTATTGAATTTTGAAAATCAGGACAATCATCGACATGATGGTCATGAGTTTGATGAAATGAGCAAAAAGGAGTTTTTGAACAAAAAGCTCTTTTGCGGGAACAAATGGATTGTTGTCTTGCAAGATGATTTTGAATTCATGAATCATAATGAGGTCATCCATAGGAAATTTATTATGATTTCCTAGGCCTTTTGTAGTGATTTGTGTAGGAGAGTTTATAGGGACTCAAATTCCTTGTTCAAATTTTCCAAGTCCTTGTCCTCTAAAACCTTGTTTTCATATTATGCTAAAGCCACTCCTATAAGCATGTTTTAATTGAGAAGGCAGGGAAGCATTGTAATAAATTTCTTTTAAATTTGTAGTGTAAGAATGTTTAGAGGGAACAAAGGATTAGTAGATGAAGAAGGAATATCTTGAGAAAGAGATTCTTCCTTTCTTTCACCATGCATATCTTCTTTGGTAGATTGGGAAGGAAGGTCCTCATCATCCAAGGCCTCATCTTTTCTTAATGTTATGTGGGTATAGAGATCATGAATTAAAAGCATGACATCATCTTCTCTACAAATGTTTTGATGTTTAAGATAGGCTCTAGAAGAATAAGGAGGATCTAGAGAGATGGAAACATCAATGATTTCTCTCCATTAGAAATATCATTGATAGGAGTATTAGCTTGTTCTTCATTCACACTAGATACCATAGGAGAGCTACAAGTGTTAGGTTTTCCTTTAACATCTCTAGGAATAGGATCTACAAAAGCTTTTAGGTGATCTACATATGAAATGCATTTGCACAAAAAAATCACCATAACAAAACATATATGATAAATTAAAGATTTGATATCTAATTGATGAAAAGGAAGCAACTTGGAAACCCTAAAAAATGGAAAATGTCCAAGTGCTATGAATGAAAAGAAGTAACATGAAGTGGAAGAAGCTATTATCCAACACATGATTGTAATAAATGTACATAAAAAGAAATGTAATCATATGTGAAATAGAAAATAAGTCCAATCCATTAATTGCCATGATGAATATCAAAATAAATTAGGATTTTGTAGATAAAACCTCTTAATTTATTCAAATTTGATTGATTTTTTTTCTCAAGATTTGAATTTGAGAATTTGAATGCAATTTTTTTTTTGAAAATTTATGCAATGTCCTAGGAAATTTAAATGTATAATTAGGGCTTTTGAAAATAACCTCTTAATTTAAATTTAAAATTAGGGTTTTGTTGAATAACCTCTTAATTTTAAAAATTAAATTTGAAATTTGACCCAAGATCACAATTTTGAATTTGAATTGAAATTAACTACCAAATTTGAAGAGGGTAATTCAAAATTTAAACAACCCACAAGCTCAATTTTTAAAAATTTAAAAATTAGAGTTCTTGAAATTAACCACTTAATTTTAAAAGTTAATCGTGAAATTTAACTTGTAGATGAAAGTTTGAATTATGAAAATGAAGAAATAATCAAATCTGAAATAATTAACCCAAATTAAGCAATTCGCAAGCTCACTTTTGAATTTAAAAATTAGGGTTTTAGTGAAATTAGCCTCTAAATAATTAAAAATTGCAAGGAAATCAAACTTGTAAATGAAAATTTGAATTTTAAATTGCATACACTCATATCTGAAGACAAAAATCAGAATTAATGGTGTAAGGAGTTGGGTTCACCAAAATGTAAATGGGAAAATTTGATTTGACAATTTGCAACATGGAAGGAGAAATGACCAAATCAATTTTCTCTTTTAGGGGGGATTCTTTTACATTCAAAAGAGCGGAGGAATCCACTAGATTCAATCACAAATCAGATAAGGATTTCAGAATACTAAGTGGCTTGATTGATTATGATGTGTTTTTCCCTCTTTTGTAAGTTGCAAATGCTGATTTAGGGTCAAGTGTTGAAATTGAAGACAAAACTGGAAAAAAAAATTGAGTTGTAGGTTTAGGATTTAGTCGTGCTTGTGAATCTAATAAATATGAGCTGATTTGGATTTTCCCTACGAAAATTCCCAAAAAAAGCAGGGACCGTGGTGATGCATCTTGGTCCTCTGAATTTTCGACACGTCAAAAATTGTTTTTCGTCTCTATGTTTGGAGCTTATTTCCAGAAGTACAGTTGCACAACTGTTTCTTGCACACATAAAGAAAGCAAAAAAAGGTTGGGAATATGGGTTTGCCTAATTCAAACCTTGATTGAAGAATCAACCTTGAATGAAATATTGCAAATGCTTGAAATAAATGATGGAAAGGTATAGCTTCATATTTGCAATGAATGATGATGATGTTTGGCTTCTTAAAAATTATCACATATGTTGTACGTGACAAAACTCTAACACACACATATGCTTGAAAATAATTGATGTAATGTTGCTCCACAATTGATGAATGAAGAATATGTCGCCTTGAAGACCTCTAGAGATGCTTGATGATGAATGCTTCAATTCTTGGATGCTTGATTGCTTGAATGTAGTCTTCTTGCCTTATCCCTATTATTCTTTTATATCTACCTTATACCCAAATGAGAGGGGAAGACCTCCTTATATACTTGTTTGTCGTCAAACATATTAATTTTCTGACATAGGTTGACATGGACCAAGGTTTCTCGCTCAAATTTGAGATGGGACCTAGGGTCCAAATTCGGCCCCAATTAGGGAAGACCATGGCCTAGCGCCATGGCCCCAGTGAGGACCAAGGTGCCATGCGTTGGTCCTACCCCAAATTGGGCTAGGGTTAAGGGGGCCTAGCAAACTACATGATGAAAGTATGATGTTTATTGCATGGTGGAGGCACAATAGATCCCGATCAAGCATGAGGATGAAAACACTAAGATGAGGGCCCCAAATGCATTCAAAATTGAAAAGGGTGCAAATTTAGGATGCTACATGTACCTTTCCTAAAATTTTGTTAAAGCAAATGCATGTCCAATCTTGCATACTAGGCTCTAGGTTCCTGTTTAAGTCCATACAATGTCTTCTTCAGTCTGCACATCATATCCAGATCTTCTATAAATCTAAATCCATTTGGTTGCTCAATGTAAACTTCTTACATATCTCCATTCAAAAATGTTGATTTGACATCCATTTGATAAACTTTAAAGTTCTTGTTAGCAAAAAATGCAAAAAACATGTGATAAGATTCTATCCTTGCTACTAGAGCAAAAGTTTCTTCAAATTATGTGTCTTCCACTTGAGAATATCATTTATATACCAATCTTTCTTTAATGCTTGTCACTTTTCCTTACTCAATTAACTTATTCCTGAATACTCACTTAGTTCCTATTACATTATTGTCCACCAGTTTAGGTACCAGCTCCCAAGTCTTGTTTTTTTTAAGTTGATTTAGTTCTTCTTCCATTTCTTTTATACAAGTCTCATCTTTGCTTGCTTCCTCATAAGTCTTTATCTCTTCCATAGATAGAAAACAATAATTAGTTTCATCTTGAGCTTCTAGAATGTTCCTTCTTGTATGAACACCTTTTGTCTTATCCCCAATAATTTGATTCTTTAAATGATGCTTCTGAACATACTTAGCAATAACTTTATTCGAATTCTCTTCTTCTTCTTCTTCTTCTTTTGTTTCCTTCTCTTTGTTTTCTTCATCATCATCATCATTTGTTTCCTTCTCTTTGCTTTCTTCTAGATCACTTGTCTTATCTAGAATGACTAGAACAATCTCAACCTTATGTGCTATAAAACATTTACTCTCCTTTCTATCCTTGATATAATATACATTTCCACATGTTCTAACTCCTTCCACAACTCTTTTATCAGTCTTCTCCTTTATAATCACACAATCAATTATACTTAACAAAACTCCATATCCTTTTCTACACATTTGATTAACACTTAACAAACTATGTCTTAATCATTCAACATAATAAACATCATCAGTCTTATCCTTATCATCAATAGAAATGCTTCCAATACCTTGAATAGCTACACCATCTTCTCTAGAAAACTTCATTGATCCTCCATCATACTTCTTGAGAATAATAAACCTTTCTATATCGTGGTTCATATGATTTGAACACCAAGAGTCTATAATCCATGTACTCGGTTCTATCTTAGCACACAATGCAATATTAACTGATTTATTTTCTTTTGGTTTCTCCTCAATTTCCAAAAAAGGGGATTTTTTATTCGAATCATCATCTTCATCTTCTGGCATATGCTCCTCAAAAGAACACAAGCCCTTCACCTCTCTTCTCTTAAAATTATCTCTCTTAAACATGTTCTTCTTCTCATCATCATTAAGTCTCTTATAATATTCTTTGTAAGTGCAATTAGAGGCATAATGTCCAATTCTACGGTCCAAGAAAAACATTTAAGAGGTAACTTACCTTTGTATTTTTGGTGCCTCGCTACAATCTTCTCACAAAGTTTGCTTCAGCTTCATCTAGATCTCCACTACATTCTAGATCATCAAGCCTTGAAACATTAAATGTTACTTCTTTCTTTTCTCTCTTCTCTTGCCCCATTTATAAAATCATAGGTCGCTAAGGTACTAAAAAGATGATCAAGGGTATACTTACTCAAATCATTACTTTCTTGTATAGCACATCTCTATGGTTTGTAGGATTTAGGCAATGACAACAAAATCTTATGCACAACATCACATTCCTCTAAGTTTCCACTGACACCTCTAATGTCATCAACAAGAGCAGTCACTCTATGAATATAGTTCTCAACACTCTCATCTTCTAGCATTCTCAATACTCGCACTTCTACTTCAGATTCATTAGACTAGCATGCTTTGTCTTTGGATCTCCTTCATATTCCAAACACAACTTTTCTCATACAACTTTCACTTCCATCGATATTTTTACTCTTCCAAACACTGAATCACTTATACAATTGCAAATTATAGCTCTATCCTTTGCATTAGTCTCCTTCAACTTTATCTCATCCATTATCTAAGCACCATCCTACATAGGTGTATATGAAGTCTAAATGATTTCCCAAATTCCATTTTGCAACGTCTTCAAATGCGACTCCATTCTCTCCTTCCAATTTAAAAAAATTGTACCATCAAAGATAGGAACTTTGTAATGCATGTCCTACGCCATACCAGATCTACCTCAAGTGGTTAAGCTTACTCAAGAGGAACCTTTCGCTGATAGCAATTTTTTAACCCAAGGCAAAACTGAGAGGGGAGTGAATTAGTACAAAAAAAAAATTAAAAGCCTAACATAAACAAATAATCAATAATACACATCCAACACATGAACACGGAGATTTAAACATGGAAAACCCAAATAGGGAAAAATCATAGTGAGGACCTGCCCACAAAATATATCCACTGTGTATATCATATTACAAAGAAAAAAACTCACTGCTCCAGACTTGCACACCAAGGCTAACTTCTCATGGGGTAAGATACAAAGAGGACTTGCAAAACCTGAAGCTAACTAGACTTAGGGAAAGATACAAAAATGATATGAAAAGAAGGATCTCCTGATCATGAAGATATCCTTGAACTCTGCATCAAGTGACCAACATCAACACACAACTCTAACCTTATATGCAAACATTGTATCTGAAATCTATGGCATAGTCTCAGCACAACTTGCATATCATTCAAACACAACTCTTCTTTTTATCTTTATCAAACCTCTCTAATTATCCTCGCATCTATATTCATTACACTTTCCTCTCTTGCCTCTACACAACTTAATCATACACAACCATAAATACAAGTTATATCAATAAATCTTAAACCAAGTCGAGCTAAATCAAAAGACTTTTTGAACCAAAAATACACACATTGATCACTCTAGGAGAAAGAGGGGACCAAAACACAACTTATAAAGATCAACTCACTGATCCGCAATAACCATAACATAACCAATAGTATATCCACATGCTACACATCCATATAAGATTAATAGTCAACACATACTCTCTGGTGGAAATAACTCAAATCTGGATCTCAACACAATACAATGAGACCCATAACATATCAAACACGCTTTGAAAAATCATATCCGGACCAAAAGATAGATCTAACATAAAATCTTACAACTAGCAATGATCAATGCCATAACACCTAAAGAGCACAAAGATGTTACCAAACCACAGAACCATCATATACATAATACCGAAACTATATCCAATGAAGATAACTACAACACTCAACATTAGCAACAGATTTCAAACCCAAACACATCCAAAACAACCAATGGAACAACTGCAACACAAACAACACAACAAGATAACTCTGCACCACAAACATTTTGGACCAATCCAGAACAACAAGTTTGACATCAATGACAACCAGAGCAACACATCAACGCATACTTTCAACAAAGGCACATTCTTATTTCATTTTTGGAGAGATATTGGGAAGAGAGCTATAGGATTTGTAGATTCCCATTGAAAAAGGATAGCTATTGCTAGAACAAGAAAGATGCCATAGCAACCCACATGAATGAAGAGAGAAAAGAGAACATAGTCATGGAGAATAGTGAGTTTGTTAATGAAAGCTGAGGATGTGATGGAGGAGAAAATATCTCGCAGGTTGAGTTAGTGGAAGAAGAGGTAGATAAGAAGGAAGAGGTTAACGAGTGCATGTTATTCAAACAAGGACCAAAAGAGGATGGTGCATTGCTTAGAAAGGAGGTTGAAATAACTGAAGAGTTGTTTAGTGCACAAGCAAAGAAAATTACAACAGTGGATGCTGAAGAGCATAAAAAAGATATGAATGCAATGATGAAATGTGAAAAGGCTGCAGATGATGAAGATGAGCATGAAGTGAATGTTGTAGTGGTGGAAGAGTATAATGTAAAATCTAAAAATGTTAAATTCAATTTGCCTTTATTTATAAGGTTGAAAGTAAGAGGGGATGCAATTGCATATTTGTATATGGGTGTTGAGTGTTTGTGTATAGAGCATGTTGAGGATGTTGTTGGACATTGGTGGGGTTGGTGGGTTGTGGTGGGTAAGATCCCACAAAGAAGGAGAGGAGAGTAGAAATTATTTGGAGAAGAATAAGAGATAACCTTTTGCAAAGGAGGATGAACTACGGTGGACATGAGTCCATGAGAGGGAAGAAGAGAAGAGGACATGCTTGGTAGAGGAGTTCAGAAAGGGTCTCAGCTAAGTGGTAGAAGAGGTGAAAAAAGAAGAGTTTTGATGTACCTGAAGCAATAATATGGTCTATTGTAGGTTGTTTACAACCTAGAAGTGTAGTTTTATTACTTAACCCCGTTTTGTGAGCCTATGCTCATAAATTTCCTACTTAGCGTGTCTAATGCAAGATCATCTTGGGTGGATCAACAATCAACATCAACTATATATATGTTTAATTTCTTCAGTTTTAGTTTGTTTTCATTTTTTGTTTCTCTCTTTCTATTTTGAGGTTCATTCTAGCTCACAAAAAGTTGAGAATTCACCAATTGATAACATCTAAAACCTCTCTTTCAATCCACATGTCAGTCTACTTAAATCCTAAAGACCAATCACCTCATCAAGCCACAAAATCATATAATTAATGATTTTGGTGAAAGAAAATTGGATTTGTCAGATATAACAAAGGGCAACAACAAGTGCAAAAGTTGTAA
Organism: Cryptomeria japonica; assembly: GCF_030272615.1. Classification (NCBI taxonomy): domain Eukaryota; kingdom Viridiplantae; phylum Streptophyta; class Pinopsida; order Cupressales; family Cupressaceae; genus Cryptomeria; species Cryptomeria japonica. Next base: position 282,795,438 of record NC_081414.1, on the reverse strand, counting down.
GGAAAAAACTTTATTCATTGACAGACCAAGTGCAATGGAACATTAGCACTAGCTACAAGAAGTATATTAGATGTGGGTAGCTTTATCATATCCAACAACTTAAACCGTGTATCTTCATCAAAAAATGATAAAGAGGGAGCCTATAATGGCCACATGAGGAGATTGCATGTGTGTTTCATCAATAATTCAAAACACATTATTTACCTATTGATTTATAACTAACAACTCTTGCATTGGCTACATGAGAAATGTTGTATCACAAAATTCAAAATTTTGTGAGATGTACATATTTGTAACTACCCTATTAGACATGTCTACAAAATGTGGAAGCCTTGACTTGGCACATGGACTATTTGATATAATGCATTAAATAAATGTTATCCCATGGTAAATTCATGATATGGGAATCTATAAAAAGGATGTAACTGCTAGTAGAAGATAAAATGATTCTAAGACAGTTGCATTGACTGCAAAGAAATAAAAATTAAAAGATCTTGCATAGGAAATGGCAGGAGGATCAATGCCAAGTGCACCATTTATTTGGATCAAAAGAGTCAAGACTAGCAGAAAGAGGAATATGGAAGGTTGTGAAGTAAAGAGAAATGTGAAAGAGTTAATGTGTAAGGACATTGATGGAAACATAATTAAAATACAATATAAAAAGAGCGGGCATTGATCAATTTGGGGGAAATCAAAGAGAAGGGTCAAGAAAGTGTGTTTACAATCGACCAAGGTAGAGGAGTAAAACATAGGGGGTAGAGTGTAGGTTGCATCCAATGAAGTATGAATGGAAGGGCATTGTGCAGAGAGAGGCCAATGAAAAGGGACTAAATGTAAATAGATTGTTGCAGATTTGATATAAAATAAATTTGTTTCTATGTTGCAATCTTGAGTTATTTGTATTTCAATATTGTGTGAGAGGATATTTGTATGTGTTTGTTAAGTTTGGAGTTGTAGGCAAGGGGTTTCTTGCATCATTTATTAATGATTTATGGTTTTTTATTTGGTTTTGTGGCTACTTCTTTCAATAATTATGTTTTGTTTTTTATTCTCTTGGACAAATATAATTTCTAGTTGAATGCATGAGAGTGTTTGTTTCTTTAACTTTTTACAAAAAATATTTAAAAGATTGTTAACTTCAAAGTATTGGTGAAAGGTGTTTATGAACATGGGCATATTTTATGTTTTGTAACACATTTATTCTTTATGGGAATTCTAATATTCTATTGGGGCATCATTGTGACTTATCAAATTTAGGTAATAACTATAAATTTACATTTATTTGAATTTGTTATACAAATGGGTTATCTATAGCTTTATTATTTATTGATAGTATTGTCAAGTTGGTTTGTTATTCATTATGGTCTCTACATATATTGTGCTTAATAACTGTATATGCATAAAAATGACTATGAGCAATTAAATAAATATTTTATATTTATTTAATAATAATTCTTCTATTAAATAGTTAATTTGAAAAGATTAATTTATTTAATTCATTTCATGTCTTTCTATTAATTAATTTAATTGAAATATTTTACTTATTAATTTAATTATCCTTTTCTTCTAATCAATTAATAAAATATCCAATATTTAATTATTCCTTCAATCAATTAAATATCTAATATTTAATGGTTATTCCTCTATCCTATAGTCTCAAATATTAAATGATTTCTAAATTATTTAATTTCATTTCCAACTCATCCTTCCATCTCCACTTCATCTTTCCTTTGCCAACTCATCCATCATGTGGCTAAAGTAATTCAACAAAATTAAAATAAATAAAACATTTATTAGCCACTTATCTCCAACTTTCAAAATAAATGAAATATTGTGTACGTACACATATTTCCTAACCTTCTTCTAGATTCTCTCCAACATCCCTATATCTTAGGAAGGACTTGAGTCCACTTGTCCTCTCATGCCTAAATCTTCTCCAACCATCCCTATATTCCCTCAGTCAGCAACCCAGTCAAGGTGAGATGAGTGACACTTGTCTTCTCCTTCCCCCTTTCTCTCAACCTTCACCTTTGTTTACAGTCATCCAAATTTGCAGATCTGATCATGACTGTTGATCCAGGACACATCATCTTATCTTCTCAAAAGTCTATAAAAGTAGGAGTTTGAGTTGAGAAAGAGTTACTCTTCAAGTGAGTTTTCAAGTTAACAATTTGAGTAAACTTATACATCCGTGAGTTTTAATCTTGAAGCAATTAGCATTTTAGCATTTTCTCATTTAGCATAATCATTTGCATTGTATATCAAAGTATCAGTTAACTATCATTTATCAGTCCATTCTTCATATGCCATCTTGGAAGCTATCTGTGCTTGTCTGAGAGCACATCATCTACAACCCAGGAACAGTGGAGTTAGGACACAATGAAACTTAAATCATGAAGGTAAAAGAAATGTTTTTATTTTAATATTCATTTCATGTAGTTTCATTGGTTGAATTTGAATTTCCTGAAGCATTTCCTTTGTATTTTGTGAAACTAACATGTTGCAGGTAGTATTTTGATGATGAAATTCAAGTCGACACATTTTTGGCGCCCACTGTGGGGCTCGAGCCTCGCATATATCTTTCTAATATCCTGTCTAGTTCTCGCAAACATAAGTTTAACGCATTTGTAATCCAAATTCATGCCTGTGTGAGTTCTAATAATGCTTTTGTTTAATAGGTTAGCGCTTTTGTCTCGCAGGTTAGCACATTTGGCATTTAGGTTAGCGTTTTTGTCGGCAAATCAACGCATTTGATTCTTAGATTAGCGCTTTTGTCTCTGAGATTAACGTATTTATCATTTTGGTTAGCACTTTTGTCAGTGAATTCTCGCTTTTTATTCTGCAGAGCAGCGCTTTTGTATCACAGGTTCACGCTTTTGTCCTCTAGGTTAGCACTTTTGAGGTGGAAGACAACACATTTGCTAGTATAGCGCTTTTATTTGCAACTAGCAAACTTTTTCTGCAGGTCCGAGTGACCAAGAACTGAAAATTTCAAACTACTAACATATCTATGTGCAGGATTCTTTTTAAGAAAATTTCATGCATTTCCTCACATAGTTAATTAGGAGTTTTATTTTGGAAAGTAACACATCATATCTTGCTCATTTATCTTAACTAAGGGATAAATCTATAGCATGCAACTTGCATTTTGAGTGACTTCTTTAAATTAGTTGCACATAGATTATAGAGGGCTAAAATAAACTTGTGTTTTTTGTACTTGATGAAGTAGTAGGTAAGTATGCTCTCACCCTCATACAGTGATCAGAAAATCAGACCTACTCTCTTTTGTGTGTAACCTTTAGAGGGCTTGTGTTGCCGAGCTACCTTGAGGGGGCCAGTGAGAAGGGAATGACCCAAAGTGGAAATGGGGTAATATCTAGTCCTTCTGATCGACTCTAAATAAATCGTGTTTGTGATGAAATTCACAAGCAACAAGCGTTGATAAGTTCATACCGACACTATGTTTCCCCATAAACTCTATGGAGCGTAACCTCTATAGGCTGGGAACCTTTTGTATTTACAAAGATGAAAGTGCCGCATGTATGGCCACATGTCCAGAAGCCTTTACTAAAAACCACTTGTACTATTTGTCAAAATCCTTCTAATTGTTGGCACAGGAGGTCGGACCTCTGAAGCGGATCACACACATACGGATCTTAGTAGAGATAAAGTTTTCCATGGGGAGTTTTCATGGAAACTGGTGCTTGGCTACCCCGGAGAAGTGAGTGTCGAGGGTGGAGCCAGTGGGGGCAAGCATCTAAATATCTACTTTGAATAGCATAGCCTCAGGGGAAACCCTCATGTGAGATTCAACAATTATTGTCTCAGTTTGCATAGGATTTGTACTTGCTTGTGCATTTTTTTTTCAAACAATGTGTCTTCTATGTCTATAACATGCTCAGAATGGTAAAAAATTGAAGAAAATCATCATCTAAAAATGAGCAAAAATCCAACAAATTGCTGGAAAATTTGAAAAATATCCTTGAAACATAGTCAGAGAAGCACTTTCAAGCAACAAAATAGCGCATTAGCACTTTTGACCAAAAAGTTAGCACAAATGCTTTCTCACATTTGAGACAAAGCATATCAAACCAAATTTTTTAAGTCAGTATCAAGACACTTCTTGAGTAGATTTGTTTTTAAACTATCACACATCATCAAACTAGTTCGATAACTGGGTTACCAATCCAACAGGCTATTTCCAAAAAGGTTTCCATAAGCATAAAACATTCAACAAGCTAGTGATTCAAACATCTTAAGTGAAAAAATCAACATCATTATCAGTTTCTCATCAAGATATATCAAATCCTCTATCACAAAACCTGATCAATCAACCTTGTGCTCATCATCTTGGATATATCTTTCCTATTTTGAACCTAGGTTATATCAAAATCAAAATTGCACTCACATTGGAATCAAGCAAACTTGTAAACTATCATATTCTTATATCAATTTTAAGTATCTCCTTAAGAAAAGAAAGCCCAATTATAAAGCTACTCAGAAAAGGATAAGATTCTTGTATCAATCGCAAGATCTTGTTAAAACATAGGACATTCCTACACCGTTTTCGTCACTATTTATGTGGCTACTAGACAGAATTTGATGAAGAAATTTTGCAAGGACGTGCTTTTCAACAAAGAGACACTTTATCACAATGAACCAACAACAGTGGTAAAATCAACAAAGCATACCTTCCTAAACCAATAATCACCTATTGAGTTGTCTTTAGAAGGTCAAAAAAAAAATGAAACACTCACATGCCAGTTTGGACTAGAGCTCAATACGAACAACTTAGAAAACAACAAAAATAAATGGAAGAAGAACATAATTCAACGTTCTAAACTTTTGGGTATACGGTTGTTGATGAAGAAGCGGTCAATAACACCATTAGAGACCTTGAGAAAGATTTCAAATTTGATAGACTAATGGAAAAATTATTAGCAAAGCAAAAAGAAAATTAGCTTTTGATGTTGGAAAAATCAGGAGCTAAATTGCCACAAGACTTTAACATAAAAGTCTTGAAACAAGATACGGACACAAGTAACACTCAAAACACAGATGATCCAAATAACCAAGATACAAACAAAGAAAGCCATGAAGAAACAAGGGGAGATAGAACAAGAAAAGAACATGGTGACACAAGAAGAGAGCGTAGTGATAGAAGAACTTATGAACAGATGAGGATAAACCGTATGGATAATCCGTTGTTAAATCTCACTCAGCAAATGCAAACTCTACAGCAACAAATACAAGATATGCAGAATGGAACAAGTTCCTAGAAGTATTCATTGGAAGATATCTTCCCATATCCTTTTGACAAAAGTTTGAATATGATACCATTTCCACAACATTGTGAAATCCCTAAATATGATAAATACGATGGAAAATCTGATCCTCAAGATCACATTAGGGAATTTTGTACTATGAGTATGGAATTTGCACATGAAGAAACTTACCTAATGCGTCTATTCCCTAGGAGTTTAAATGGACAATCAATGGAATGGTTCTCAAGATTACCATCTAGAATCAAATCTTTTGAAGAACCCATGAATAGGTTTATTTCACAATACTCCTACAATGTATGAAATGAGATAACAATGCTGGATTTATGCAATATAAAGCAAAAGAATGGTGAATCTTTCATGATCTTCTTGCAGCGATGGGAACGAATGTTTAATAGGTATCCAAGAGATGACCCTGATCAAGAAAGAATGGACATATTCATTGATAACCTTATCAGTGAAATGAGTTATCGCCTAAAAATGCAATGTCCTCCTTCTTTCACCAAGATGATTGAGAATGGTCTAAAAATAGAAGACGCGATGGTAAAGAAAGGATAGCTAAAGATTTACAATAATTCCTTCAATAACAACAACAATGACAAACATAAGTTCTAGTCAAAGAATAGGAATGCCATCAATGAATGAAATGACGAAAATAATGCTACGAAACAACAACCAATCTTTAATTTATCAAGTCAAAACCCAAGCAATAACAATCAAGAAAATAATAAATACAAGTCTTTCTTCTCCGATCCTCGCAGGAAATTCACAAACATTGGAGAACACTTGGAATCAGCTTTGAAAACTCTTCTTGTGAATAAATTGATTATTTTACCAGAAGCAAGAAGTTATGAACCACAAATCAAACCTAATTGGTGGAATGACAATCATTTTTGCAATTACCATTGAAATAAAGGACACCAAACTCATGATTGTCAAAGATTAAAGCACCTTATCCAAGATTTAATTGATAATGAAACTATCACAGTGGATAGTCATAAGACAAACAAATCACATCTATCCTTCAAAACTCTTCTTCCAAACTATGAAAAAGGTGAACAATATAAATCAAAAGATGACAAAGGCAAAGCCAAAGTGAACTACACTTATCCAAAGAAGAAAACAACCATTAAGGCTTATGATGAAGAAGAGTGTTCTTCTAAAGCAACTAAGGTGTTACCAATCAAATTAGGACCTATGGAAAGGAATACATTATGTCAGGTTTTAGATTTGAACCTCTCTTATAACATTCTTCTGGGAAGGCCATGGATTCACAACATGCAAGCAATTCCTTCTACATATCACCAATGTGTAAAGTTTCCTTAGGAGGGACAAGAGGTGACTACAATTGCAAACTCCAGCCAATATTGCAATAATTTGAAGTCAACACAAGATACAAGAGGTCCACATAAAAGAGAGTCTGTATATCCTATCATATAAATTCAAGAAACCTTATGGGAAAACTTCAAGAAAAATCTCAAATTAAATGATGAAGGAATGGGAAAATATTTTTTGCATAATTTGCCACTTTCACCTAAATCATATGGAAAGACTACAAATGTTCAACCACGGATCTCAGAAAAATCAAAAGAAATGTTTAATGGGACATTTGTTAGAGCTGGAACACTTGCAGAAGAAATTGAAGACAAGGACATTCTTGGTTGGTTGTACAAAGATGAAAATGAAACTATAGCAATAGTTGCAGAAGTGAGAGTGGGATGGATGGTGGACGGTTCCAGGATTCAAATTCGAGCGGGAATTCTAGATCGGCATCGGGACAACATGCGGCAGATGATTCAGAGATTCCTGCTGAAGGAGGAGGTTTGGATGGTAAGGACCCCGATGATCTCGTGATCTTGGGGGACCTAGGGGGAGGAACAACACCACGTGAAGAGCAATTAGCAATAGAGAGTGGGAAAGGGCAGGTTCAAACTTCAAAAATAGAAGATCGCAACTCGGAAGGAGCCCAAGGATAGCAAACGACTTGTGTTTCAGAGAACACGGTGGAAGGTAAAGATCTCCCAGAAAAGGTTCTTTTGTCAACAGACCCTAAAGGGGGTCCTAATGGATAGACACGTAAGTGGTCCTCGTTGTTTGGGGTCAAGCCCAAAGGTAAGTCCTCATTGCCTCCTGTTAAAAACTACTCGAATGTGTCTCAGGGAAAGTTTGCTATTGTTGTTCCAGACCAAATCATTGATCAAAACATCGCTAGAATGGAAAACACTTTGATTGGTTATTTCTTTGGATCTAGACCTAACATAGAAATAGTTCGTAGATTTGTCAAAAGAAAGTGGAACCTAAAAGGTCAGGTTGATTTGGTAGCAATTAACAAAGGTTGTCTATCCTTCTCCTTTTCTTGTGATGAGGATAGAAGAAACATTCTATGTAGTGGGTCTTGGGCAATAGGCAAATACATCATGTACATCCAGAAGTGGTACCCTAATGTAGTGAAAGGAAAGAATTTTTTGGCCCAAGTCCCGGTGTGGGTCAAACTCCCTAGGCTCCCAATGGAATTATGGGAGGAAGACGTTTTTGTAGGAATTGCCAATACCTTCGGGGAGCTTATCGCCATTGATCAGATTATGGCCTCTAGAAGAAGGTTGATCTATGCAAGGATCTGTGTTGGAGTTGGACCTGATATGAACTTGCCAGAGGAAATAGAGATAGAATCAAAACTGGGGAAGTGGAAGCAGAATATTGTTTATGAAACAATCCCCTTCGCCTGTTTTCATTGTAAAAAAGTCGGACACTGGGCTAAAAAATGTCCATCTATAGAGAATAAACCCCATATCCAAACTAAGGTTTGGAAAAAAGTGGACAAGCCACTAAAAGCTCGGGATTCCAATGATCCTAATCAGGACAAGCAGTCCCAAATAGTAAGGGTTGAGGAAGAAATCACCAGTGAAGTGGGTAATGAACCAAAGATTTAGATGTTGGAACAAGGTGTTAAGGACTCAGTACACAAAGAAAAAGACAACACTCAGCAAGAGGATCAGAAAGAGGACAAGACAGAGGTAGAGAAAGAAGATAAACAACCCATAGATAATAAAGAGGAAGGAGATAACTTCAACCTTGTCTCAAAATCTCAAGATCAAGATAAAGAAATAGACTGGTTCCAAGAGGCCCAACCTAATACCATTTTGGGCCAAGGGCTATCGGAAATCTCATTAACCACCCCAGCAAAGGGAAAGTTGGCCTATTCAGAGGAACAAGATCCAAAATGGGGAGATGATGAGGACATAAAAAAAGCACTGGGGAAGAATGAATCAAAGCAGGAGGATGAAGAAGTAACAGAGGATAAAAGAAAGAACAAGCAAAAGAAAAATAATAACAATAACCCAGTAAATAGTACGCTAACTAGAAACACTAGAATTAGGCTTGGTGATGTGGGAGCGCAACACACTTCTCCAAGAAGACACTCAAATGCCAAAAAAAGAACATTGGAAACAAGCAGGAATTTAGCAGATGGTACCCAAAGAACCATCTTTGAGGCAGGTATTTCTAAAAATCCATGAAAATCATCTTCTAGAATATTAGGGGACTTAATAGTCCTCACAAACATAATTTAGTTAGAAACATGATTAGAGACAAAAACTTTGACATTTTTTTGATTCAAGAAACTAAGATGGTGAAAGATAAAGTTGAAAGTTTGAATATTTTCAAAAACGGAGGAGTCAGTGGAGGTAGTTCAGAAGGTGCCTCGGGAGGAATTGTTACATTCTGGAACAAAAACAATATAGAAGGAGAGGTGTTAATTCAGGACAACAACCTGGCCTATATTAGATTTAAGCACATTAATAATTGCACCACGTGGGTCCTAACTAATGTTTATGCTCCTAACACTAAGACTGGACGAAGCGAGATGTGGAGATATCTTATTGGGCTGAGAAGAAGGTTTGCTGAGGACAGATGGATAATTATGGGAAATTTCAACACTCCCTTGAAGGAAAATAAGAAAAAGGGAGGGAGTCATGCTAATCTGGATAGCAGATTGGACCTAATGGACTTTATAAACAATAATGCCATTCATGATCTGGAGTTGCAAGGAGTCAAATACACCTGGACTAATCGAAGAAGTGGTGAGAATTTGATTTAGGTTAGACTGGATAGAGCTCTTCTTTCCTTAGATTGGTTTAATCTTCATGAATGTTCTTTATCTTCTCACATAAGGGCAGGATCAGATCATTACCCTATAACCTTAACGGCTGAAGTAAAAAATAGAAGGAGACATTTCCCTTATAGATTTGAAAAAATGTGGACTAGACACCCAGATCTGGAAAGTAAGATTAAGGACTGGTGGCAGGTCAGTATTGAAGGCAATGCCATGTATAAAGTGGTCAAAAAGTTAAAGAATGTTAAAGATAATGTCAAGAAGTGGAATAAGGATTGCTTTGGGAACATCTTTACCTCAAAAGCAACAACCCTCTTAGAACTTAAGGAAATCCAGGATGAGATACAGCAAAATGGTTATACCTATATGTCTAGAAACACTGAAGATGCTATTCTGATGAGATATCATGAAATAATAGCTAAAGAGGAAACCTACTGGAAACAAAGATCGAGAAATGTCTAGTTAAAGGAGGGGGATAGGAACACTAAATACTTCCATATGTCCACCCTTAGACATAAGGCCATAAATAGAATTGTACAGATTAAAGTGAATGGCAGATATGTTGAAGATGATGATTCAATGAGCAAGGCTGCTATGGATTTTTTCTCTAATTTACTTGCTAAGGATCAGAATTTGAATATACAGGCCCAAAGGGAACTTCTGGACAGTATACCTACCATTCTGGGGGAAGATCACAATGATTGTTTAACTGCCATTCCCTCCCATGATGAAATTCTGATAGCTGTTAAGTCCTTTAAGGGCAGCAAAGCCCCAGGTTCGGACGGCTTTCCCATGTTCTTCTTCCAAATGTACTAGCATATTATTTGAGATGATGTTACCAGAGCTGTGAAAGAGTTTTTTGGTGCTATAAAACTTTTGAAAGAAGTTAATGGTACTTTTATAGCTCTTATACCCAAAAAGATGGGGGCAGATTCAATGGATCTTTTTAGACCTATAAGCTTATGCAACTCTCTCTACAAGATTATCTCTAAGGTCCTTACCTCCAGAATTCTCAAATTGCTTCCTTCCATTATATCGCCTCAACAAAGTGGTTTTGTCTTGGGAAGGCAAATTCTGGACTCTATCATCTCTGTTCATGAAAACATCCATTCTGTTGCCTTTTCTAAAAAAGAAGGTTTTTTTCTGAAACTTGACCTTTCTAAAGCCTATGATAGAGTGGATTGGGATTTTATGATGGATGTTCTTTCTGCTTTTGGTTTTAATCCTAGGAGTGTTGGCCTTATCAGGCAACTTGTTTCTTCGGCTACTTTCTCTGTGTTAATGAATGGTTTCCCCTCTCCTTTCTTTAAAGCCTCAAGAGGTCTCAGGCAGGGGGACCCCCTATCTCCAGTGATCTTTATCATCATAGCAGAATGTTAGGAGAGATGTATTGGAAAACTGGTTGAGAAAAGGGAGTTTTGTGGTTTGAATCCTTCTTCGGCAGATCAATTATGCTCTCATCAGCAGTTTGTTGATGATTCTATAATAATGGGAAAAGCCACTGTGAAGGACGCTAGAAGACTAAAAAAGGCTTTGGATAACTATGGAGAGGCTATTGGTCAGCTTATAAACTGGTCTAAAAGCTTTGTTTATTTTATCAATACCTCGGAGAGAAGGAGGATTAAAATTAGTAACATTCTGGGTGGTCAAATTGGTAGCTTGCCTGCCTCCTATTTGGGGCTCCCTTTAGGTCAAGATCCTCCAGATACCTTTTGGGGAGCCTTGGTGGATAAATTCCATAAAAAGTTGTCTGGATGGAAGGGAGCTCTACTTAGTCAAGCAGGTAAGGTTCAAATGCTAAAAACCACTCTTCAAAGTATCCCTCTCTATGCCATCAGTCTGTTTAGGATTCCTACTAAGTATGTTGAGGCCATTGAAAAAATACAGAGATCCTTTTTATGGACAAGGTTTGAGGAGAAGAAGAGAATGAACTTAATTGCTTGGGAGAAGGTCTATAAGCCTATGAATAAAGGCGGTCTGGGCCTTAGAAGAATAAGAGACATAAATGAATACCTTATGGCCAAGCAAATTTGGAGAGGATATAGAAATCAAGGAGAGTGGAAAAAAATATGGGACAAAAAATATAAAAGCCAATGTCCAAATCTTCAAAGTTTCCTCAAAGTGAAGATTATCCCAATTGGATCCAATATTTGGAAAAATATCTCTAGGACTAGAGACTTAATTATCAAAGGTACAAAATGGAAGTTAGGGAAAGGGAATCTTATTCAGTTCTAGGAGGACCCTTGGCTTTTGGAGATCCCTTTAAATGAAAACCCTGAGTGGAACAGATATCAGAACCAATGCAAGGAAAGATTTGGAACTAAGGTGGAGGATTATTGGAAAGATGGATAGTGGAAAGACTTATCTCAAGTGGATCGGTCTTTGGGTAGTTTGAACAAAGTCATGAACTCAATGGTGAGGATTGAAGAAGAAGATCAGTTAATTTGGAAACTCACAGCTAGTGGTACTTTTATTGTGGCATCTCTTTATCATCAACAGTATAATAACATGGAAAGTCCTTGCTGGGCTAAAGCTTGGGTGAAAGGCCTTACCCCGAAGATCACCATTTTCTTTTGGATAGCCCTCCAAGACAAAATTCTCACTACCGTGAATATAAGAAAAAGAGGTATCGGCATACCAAGTTTCTGTACACTCTACAAGCAGAATGATGAGACAATAAATCATATGCTCTTTCACTGCCCCTTCTCAACTGATGTTTGGGGAAGTTGTCTGGATCAATTCAATATCAGTTGGAGCTTCCCCAACTCGATTCAGGATATTTTCAAGTCATGGTAACATCCTTCAAAAAATAGAACCACTACCTTACTATGGAGAATTGCTTTACCACACATGTGCTGGGGTATATGGAAAGAGAGAAATGATAGAATTTTCAGAGAAAAGAATACTAAGGCTAACATTGTGTTTGAAAAAATAAGAAGAAGCATAGTGGAAAATATGAATATTATAGGTGGTATTGATAATCCTAACACTAAGGAGGATCAATTTGTCTATAAAAAATGGAGATTAAAAGCTCAAGAGAGTATCCAGAGTAACCCTAGAGAGGGAGTGATATGGATCAGTCCACCTAGGGGATGGATGAAAATCAATTTTGATGGGGCCTCCAAGGGAAACCCAGGGGTTGCAGGATGTGGAGTGGTCCTAAGGGATGAATGGCGAATATGTAAAATCATAAAATGTATTCCTATAGGAAAATAGACCAACCATGTTGCCGAAGCCATGGCGGCTTATCATGGGATTATCCTTGCCAAAGAAGCCAAATGCACTAAAGTTTAAATATGAAATTCCCATCATCATGGTCGATTAGTAATGCTATTAAAGCAACAAGGAAAATCAGCGAAGATTTTGAAATGTGTGTTTTTACACATGTTTATAGGGAGGCCAACTCTTGCACTGACTGGGCAGCCAACCTGGCTTGCCAATCGGGAGACATCATCACTAGTTATGGTGAAATGGAGATTGCAAGTGAAATGAAATCTTTGCTCAATCAAGACCGAAGCTATACAGGGCAACGTGGTACTTTTAATCATTATTTCTAATGACCTTTCCACATTTTTTGATGCAGGGCTTGCTTGAAGATAATGAGCTATTAAGTAGGTGTCATATCATCATTATTTGGCATGGATTATGGGCGCTCTTACATAATAACCACAAAAACCAGAGGAAAAGTTATCAAAATGAGAGAAGGCATTGCAAGGAAGGTGCTGGAAAAATGGGAGGAAACAAGAAGAGATTTGAACCTGCTTCTTGCTCTGAATGGAGAAAGAACGAAGAAGTGTGGAGTATCCTTCAACAAGGGGGTCTCAATGTTTTCATGGAATGACTGAATGGGAAGGACCCCACAATTACCAGCTACTTCATCAAGAACTAGAAAAATGGAAAAGTTCTAATTGGATCACATATGATGAATGTAGACGAAGAGGTTATTGCTGAGGCCATGGTGATGACTACCGAGGGTATGAAATTTTACAGGGACAGAGGGATATCAGATAAAGCTGCAGACAAGTTTCCTCTTATGGATGGTGAGAGAAGAAAGATGATCAAAATTGACAACTACTACCACTCCCCGAAGAGAATTTGCAGGCCATGGAGGTTTGTCTTATTTGCTTCTATTGAATATATTACCTTAGATGGTAGGTTTACTAGGGCTTATGGGCATCACTTCGTCCTTCTTAACCATTTCCGTCATGGAGAAAGGGTTAGCCTTCCCTATTACCTGGCCTATTCAATGGATCATACTATAAAGGAGATCCAGAAGGACCCTAAAGGCGATCATGCCCTCCACCAGGGGCTTATGGTCCTGGTTTATAAAATGCTAAAGGGGAAGTGCATTGAAAAGCCTATTAAAGGCAAAAATGCCAGAGATGAGACTACGGAAAGTAAGGATAGTGGTTTCAACTTTGATTCTGAGACCGAGGGAGAGTCGGAAGAAACTAGCAAAAAAAGGAGGATTAGGGCCAAGAAGAGGAGGATTATTGTGGAATCTGAAATGTCGGACTCTGAAACTAATTCTCTTGAGGAAAAACCTGTTAAAAAGAGGAAAGGGAAAGCCTTTGGAAAGAAGGCTCAAAAAAAGAATACTAAAAAGGGTAGCCATTCTGATCTCAATTATGTTATGGTTGAGTTTGAGGAGGAGGAGGATGACAATAAGAGGACTGATAGTCAGGACAAAGAAGGGGAGGGTAACCCAGTTAAGGATAAGTTGGAAACCGTGGAGACCGTGAATACCACTAGTCTACATAATGAGGAAAAAGGGGGTCAAAGTGATAGTGGTGACAAAGATACCATTAAGGCTTTCTGTGAGACCATTAATACTTTGGTGAAGGATATTAATAGTCTAAAAACTGATACACAGGCCATGGAAAGAATTACAGTTGGTGACAAGCCCTTGGCGGAGCATGTTAAAGAGGTAGTGGTCGTTCTGCATAATGTGCAAGCTATTGAATGTATGGTTGGAAAAATCTTAGCCACGGAGAAAAAGGTCAATGAGATGGGAGATAGAAAGGAAATGGACAACAAACTGAAAGATTTTGGTAGCAGAATTGACAAGCTGGAGCACAGCGTCAAGAAGCTTGCTGATCGAAATTTCCAAATCCTTAAATCTTCGGTGGACAACATGAACATCTGTATCAACAGGTATGAGAATAATGCAGAGAAGGATGGTGATAAAGAACAGGTGAACAAGAAGGGTCATGAAAGGAGGACTAGAGCCAACATAAACAATAAGGTCGACATCGAAGGTCGTGAGCTGGAGGATATGAAGACCTCAGCGAACAACATGAAAAAAATGGTTGTTCACGCTAAGGAGATTCTGAATAGTATTTAGTTCCAGTTGTTGTCCTTGGTTCTATCTCTTTGCTATCTTCTGCTTTCCTTTTGCTGTCTATTCCAAGTTTTATGTAATGATGTATTAAGTTGTGCCCTTCCGGTGGGTTCATTTTGACTTTTTGAAGTGATCAGGCACTTTTTTTAGCATTTCTGTTTTCCTGGCTTGTAAAAGGTTCGGGTACCTTTCAAATACCTGTTTTTACTTAATCAAAATAGTTGCAGAAGTCAATATTCCCATAGAGAAATATGGCAATGGTTATAAGATCATGCAAAAAATGGGATATGAAGGAAAAGGACCAATTGGTAAGCGACAACAAGGTATTTCAGAACCTATTTGTCCTCACTCACAATCTAAAGAAGATAAATCAGGACTTGGATATCCAAAATCAAATCAAAAGCAACATAATTATCAACAACCAAAGTGGAGAAAGAAATTAGTCCCTAAAGAAGAACAATGGCAAGAAAAGTTATATCAAACAGCAAAAATAGTAGCCAATAAGCAAAAACAAGAAGAATATGAGAAACAACGGGAAGAACTTGCAATCAAAAGAGAAGAATAATCTTGTAAACAAGTTCAAGGAATACAAGAAAATGCAAAATCTGAACAAGATATTCCACAAGCAATGAAAGAAGAGGTGGCTGAAATCAAAGAACTATTTGCACCATAAAATATTCCTATATGGTACAGTGGTGTAATCCTAGACAATGGTTCAGAGATAGATTCAAATGACTACGAGTGAGGTCTAGATGTATCATCTAGTGTATCAAGTGAAGAAAAAAATGAAGAGTAAGCAGATATCACAAATGAAGACTTGTCTTTTACAAAACAAATGGTAGAATTAGAAAGAAGACAAGAAGAACTCATAATCCAGAGAAAAGAGGCATATACAAGACAACAAAAGAAAGAGGATGAAAAAGACCAAGAAGTAAGACCATAAGAAGCACAAATAGTTATTGATCAAGCATTAGGAAATATCTGATTTCTATCAAAAGATTAGAAATATGTACCAAGGTATGGAAGAATCATGGAAGAACTAAGAGATAGTCAAGCAAGATTGACTATTAGTCTGGAAGAAGCTGAGTTCGAGAGAAGACATAAAATAGCAAAAGAATCCTCTATATCATGTGCACAAGTATGTCAACTTCAAAATACAAATGAATCTATTAAAATTAATCAAGAAGGAACTTGCAGTGTTAAATATGTGTGTGTTGATATAATCCATTCGTTTGAGGGATAAACATCAGTCAAAGAGTCACTTGAGTGTGAACTACAAAATACCAATACTCATTTTGTTATAACTGATTGGAGAACACTTGGGAGAGACTATCCTCAAGAATTTTCTATCTATGATATTACCTAATCTACACCAAATTATGACTATTATGTCATGAACCTTGAAGCACCTAACAATGACGATGACTATGACTTACCCCTTCTTCATCCAAAACTAATTGATTGGGATAACCTAGAAAACCCTGAATTGGATGTCTTTTCCAATGACCATGACTTAGTTGTGTATCTTAATGCTTTCGAACCCATAACACCTAAGATATCTTCCATCATGGAATCAAGTAACATTTCTTGCAGTCAGGAGAATGCAAAACTTTCTAGTCGCAAAATTGAAATAAAACAAGGAAAAAGACCTAGTGTTGAAAAACATTTCATGGCAACACTAGATCAATCAAAAGGAAAAATAAAGGACATATCTGACAGTAAAAACCTCTTTGAGGCACCAGAAGATGGAAAGTTTGACATCCTCTCTATATATTTTTCAAGAGAGATCTGGTATTCTAATAGAACCAACATAAGCAATAAACATTGGCACACCAAAGGATCCCAAGATACTTCATTCTGTTGCATCATTATCAAATAAAGAGAGGAAACAATACATAGAATTCTTCAGACAAAGACAGATAAATTTTGCTTGGTTCTATGCAGACATGTCAAGACTTAATCTACATCTTATCATGCATCATCTCAATATGGATCTAAAAGCAAAACCAGTTAAACAAAAGCTAAGGAAGATGCATCCACACATTGCTCTTCTTGTAAAAGTTGAGCTAAAAAACTATTAGATGTGGATTTCATAAGACCCGTTGCCTATCCCTAATGGGTTTCAAGCATTGTTCCAGTGTGAAATCCAGATAAAAGCATAAAGTTTGCACTGATTTCAGAGATTTGAACAAGGCATGTCCCAAAGATGATTTCCCACTACCCAATATTGATATAGTTGTGGAATTATCAACAGGACATGAGATGTTTTCATTAATGGATGGTTTCTCAGGATACAATCAAATAAGAATCGCCCTTGGATATCAAGAAAAGATAACATTCACCTGTGCATGGGGTACTTACTGCTTGAACGTTATGCCATTTGGGCTTAAGAATGCAGGAGAAACTTATCAAAGAGCTATGACAATAATTTTTCATGATATGGTGCATACATTTATAGAAGATTATGTAGATGATATACTTGCAAAATCTCATACAAGAAAAGAACATTTGAACATCTTGGGCAAGATCTTTGATAGGCTTGAAAGATATCAGTTAAGATTAAATCCAAAGAACTGTGCATTTGGAGTAACCTCTAGAAAACTTCTTGGGTACATTATATCAACTTGTGGAATTGAAGTAGATCCAAAAAAGGCCAAAGCTATCATGGAAATGGAGTCACTTAGGAACATAAGTCAATTACGTTCTTAACAAGGAAGATTGCAATCAATCAGAAGATTTGTCTCTCAATTAGCAGATAGATGTCATCCATTCACTCATCTCTTACACAAGAATGTTCCATTCAAATGGGATCAGAAGTGTGAAGAGGATTTTATGCAAATCAAATAATATCTCATGAATCCTCCATACTTGTATCACCAATCAAAGAGAAACCATTGTTACTTCATATCGCAACAACAAATGCATCACTAGGAGCTCTCTTAGCACAACATGACGAAGAAGGAAAAGAAAGAGTAGTATATTACATCAGTAGAACACTTGTTGGCTATGAATTGAATTATACATCAATAGAGAAGACATGACTAGCAGTTGTATTTGCAACTCAGAAGCTGCGACATTATATGCTGACTCATTCTATGAAACTGATAACAAAGATAGATCTACTAAAGTATTTGCTGAACAAGTCAACTTTGACAGGGAGACTAACAAAATGGGTTATGGTACTAAGTGAGTTTGATATGGAATATGTTGATCGAAAAGCTATCAAAGGACAGGTCATTTCTAGTCAATTAGATGAAGCACCTTTACAAGATGACATACCATTGCACATTGAATTTCCTAATGCAAACATTTTGACAATAAGTACAAAATTTTGGGAGTTGTACTTTGATGGTTCTTATACACAATATAGATCAGGTGTGGGAATTTTGTTCATCACACCTCAAGGACACATAATTCCAAAATCATATAGATTGCGGTTTCCATGCACAAATAATACTGCAGAATATGAAGCATTGACTATTCAGCTCAAAATGGCTATTGATTGGAATATCAAGGAATTACATGTCTATGGTGATTCACAGTTTATCATCAACCAAATAAATAATGATTATCAAACTAAGGATGACAAGGTCATGCCCTACAAACAATTGGTAGAAGATTTTAAAGAACACTTTGAAGAAGTACCATTCACTTAGATCCCAAGAAATGAGAATAAAGCAGCAGATGCACTGGCTACAACAGCATCTCTCTTGCAGAATCAGGAGAATCAACAACATTATGAATTCTTGGTGGAATATATCTTAAACCCTACAATTCAATTTGAGCATACCTACATGATTTTCCATATATCGAGAACCGATCAATCCTTATACGACAAAACTTAACAATACTTAAAAGAGAATATCCTTCCTCCTAACCTATCCTGTAATCACAGAAGAAATTTTATTCATCAATCATCCTGCTATACTATTATTGTTGACACCTTATATAGGCAAGGTCTAGATAGCACTTTATTGAGATGTCTCGAACAAGAAGCATCTGAGAAAGTTCTTAATGAAGTTCATGCAAGTATTTGTGGCACACACTGAAGTGGATTAACACTGGCTAAGAAACTTCTTCGTATGGGTTACTATTGGCCTACTATGAAGAGAGATTCATTCACATATGCTAAGAAATGCAAACAATGTCAGATCCATGGGAATCTCATTCATGAACCAACACAAGAATTGCATCCTATAGCAGGATCATGGCCATTTTCTCAATGGGGCCTTGATTTGGTAGGTAAGAAAAATTCTTCATCCTTTAATGGAGATAAGTTCATTCTGACTGCTACTGAATATTTCACTAAATGGATTGAAGTAGTACCTTAGATAAAAGTGACAGGAAAACAAATATCATCGTTCATCTTGAATTATATAATTTGTCGCTATGGAGTTCCTATGACCACTATCACTGATAATGGATGACCATTTAAGAATCAAGATGTGAAGGAACTATGTGAGAGATTCCATATCCAACATAGGTTTTATACTCCATATTATCTACAAGGAAATGGTCAAGCTCAGGCATCAAACAAGACTATCTTGAAAATCTTGAAGAAAACAATTAATGAAGCTGGAAAAGACTAGCACATTCAGCTAAATCTTGCTCTTTGGGCATACTGAACCAGCATCCGTACACCAACAGAGGCAACTCCATATTTCTTAGTCTATGGATCAAAAGCCATATTACTAATAGAAGTAGAGATACCTTCTCTACGAGTTTCCTTGAAAGGTCTTATACCAGAAGAAGAAGAACGAGTCTCTAGACTTCAAGAACTTGAGTTGATTCAAGAACGTTGCCAAAATGCAACAAATCATTTGAAGGTATATCAACAGAGAATGGCAAGAAGTTATAATCACAGAGTCAAGCCACACATATTTTAGATTGGAGATATACTTCTAAGGGAGAATCCAAGAAATCAGCAAGACCGAGAAAAGAAGGGTAAATTTGAGCCAAATTGGTTAGGTCCTTTTGTCATAGTAGTAGCATATGGCTCAGGAGCATGAAAGTTATCTACTCCTAAAGGTGATTGGTTTGATGAACCTATCAATTCTATCCATCTCAAGAAATTATATGCTTGAGATATAAAGTCCTGGAAAAAATTAATAAAAAGCATTTAAAGTCCTGAAGATATCGGTAAAAATAAAAAAAGCAAAAAATCCCTAAAAAAAAAAAGAGAGCATAAAATAGTGAAAACAGAGAAAAAAATCAAAATATGAAAAAAAAATGCAATAAATTTAGACAGTGAAAACCTGGTAAACAGGTGCTATCTAAAAAGTGAGTTCTTCCATCTATGAGATTGCTTTGCGCACCTATTCACTCCATCCTATCGCATCTATCGCTTCCATCTATCTAAGCTCATCCATTTCATCTTAAGCCTCCATTTCTTTGAACCATTTAATAGGAAATTTGTAGTTTACCAACAGTTATCAATCTTTGACATACTTATCATAGTCACTGTCCTAGATTTTATCAGAATCAATCAATCTGCATTTGTATCCTGCCATGTTTTGGATCTTGATCATTATTCGTGCATCCCTAATAATTTTTTATTTCCACTGGGGGCAAAATCCTAATTCCTTTTGCTAAGGTGATTTTTTTTTTAATCTTTAAAAATCCAAAAAATTCGGAAAAATTACAAAAAAAAACCAAAAACACCTAGGGTTTTGAAACATATAACAAGCAACAAAGCAATGAAGATCAAGACATTTTGTAACTGAATTGTGAAACTTAGAAAACAAGGAATAAACCAACAAGTAACAAAATATTATCAATGATCATTCATCAAGATGATTATATCAGTTAATGACCATGAGAACATGTGAATGAAATACAAGATTCAATGTTTATATCTTGATTTTATTGCTAATCATGTACTCTATGCAACTCAAGGATGTCCATGACTAGAGAAGCTATGATGGGGCATGATTATTTTCTTTTGATTGTTGTATGTGGTTTATCTCTTATGAAGGTATGTACTTGTCTAAGGATATGACCGACAAAAGATCAAGGAGGACGTTCCAAGTCATGCATGAAAGGAGACAATCCTTGTCTGTTTTGCAAGAAATACTCAGATCAGCTTGGTTTATTATATCAAGTTTCTTGTATAAACTTGTTATATCAAAATCCATTTAACAAATGCTCAGGTCAGCTTGAATCATTATGTCAAGGTGCTTGTATTTTCTTACAACATTTTAAAGCTCAATGATGAAATCAAGCACTTTTACAAGATAGCATATGAAGAATGGAAGTATCATTTTAGTTAGATCATTTTTTAAATTATCTCATTATTCATCTACATTATAAGAATTCATTATAAGCATTATAAGCATTTTATTTCATTCACATATCAATGGTCATAAATAAAGATTGAGTATACTTGGACAAACAAAAACAATTTGCATTTGATCATTGTAGGTGCATTCATCTTTAGAATCATTTCAACCATCTTTCATTTTATTTTAGTTGCATTTAATCATTGCATTTGTTTGCATTCCATTAAGTGTGTTTCATGATCATGTGTATAGCATGATTATTATTTGCATTAGGATCATTATCATTGTAGTTCCTTTTATCCATTTAAGATCATTTAGTTGCATCTTTGCACTTAGATTCATAATCATTATAAGCATTACATATAAACATCCATAAGTTGCACTTTGTAATCATTATTTGCATTTAAAATCATCAAACTTGAAATAAAAAATATTCCATGTCGATCATTTGCATTTTAAAATCATTAGATACACATAAAAAATATACAAAAATCATCATTCATTTGCATTACCATATAGATAAATGCATTTGCATCATTTAAAGTTAGTAATCATTCTCATTTTGCATCCAGGGACATCAAAATCAAAATTCAAAAGCATTTTTCATTTCATCATCATTTCATTTCATCATCATTGCATCATATAGAACATCATCATCATGAAAAGAAAAGAAAAGATCATTATAACATCATCCATGTAATCAACGCATATAGATCATCATCATATAGAGTAGCATGAATAATAAAAGATCATCATATAGAGTCCATGTCAGTATATAGATCATCATAAAACAATAAAAAGTCCAAGTATACAATGATACCAGATCAAAAATACAAGTGCCTCATCAATATAAATCAAGTCAAGGTTGTCTTGTGCCACTACCACCTGACTCTGTCCACCTCTATGGTTGTGGGCGAGAAGATCCTCCAGATGCCTGTCTCACACGATCAACACTCCTTTGAGGAGGTCCCACGACTCCATCATGGCCAGTATCCATCCTCACAGTGGTATGACAGTTACCTGCCCTCTGGCTCTCTGCGACTAAATCCTCATATAATCGTCGCCAGTGTGTTGTCTCCTTCTCATCCTGAACTAGTGCTCTAACGGTATTAGCTAAGAGAGTGCCCGATCCAACCTGCTTAATGTGAGCAAGAAGACCATGAGTATCCTGTTGTCTCCTAACAACCTTGTCTCTCTCTGTCATGAGTGTCTTTACATGTGGTCTAAGTTGATCTATATGTTCTCTAAGCTGATCTATCTATGCTTTGAGACTATCCAAGGTATCCTGCTTTGGCACATCCTGCTGAGGAACATGACCCTAAATCCCCTGATCTCCACCTTCCTCTCCACCTGCTGGAATCTCAGCCCGAGTAGCTCTTAAAACCCATCGTCTAATGAGAGAAACATGATCCTCTGAATCCTCCTCTCCACTATGAACTGCAATCACCCTAGGGTCTAGATGAATCTAACCAAAATCAATGCCTCTCCCACAACCCCCATCTAGTCTAGTAATCCTGCCTCCTCTTATAGAGGGTAATCCTCTCACTAATCTCATACCTGTCCTACTAGTGTCCCTCCCAATCTGTCTTGCATCTCTCTTACCCATGGGAAGCAATCTCCCAATCTTTCCATTTGGTCCAAAAGGTTCTCCACAAACTCTCAATCGACCTCCTCTCCATCTGGGTCTCCTACCGCCTCCACCTCTATCTCCTCCCTCATCTCCATCACCTTCGACCTCCTGAGAAGCTCTCGTCCTCGTCTTCATCTCCTAATGATGAGATCATCTGAATAATCCTCCTCATCTCCTGAGCTGGGAGGAGGGTCTGTTGGATCAGTAATACAAGGAAAATCATGTGTGCAAGCATAAACTGAGCTTATTCTGCAGTCACCCCGGGATCTAGAATGTGTAATCTCAAATCATAAGCCGCCCTAGGAGTAGCCAGAAACTCTGTGTGTGCTATCTCAAAAGACAAAGAAGGTCCCCAATCTCATCTATCCTTGTATCGTCGTGCATATATAGTGACACCAGTAGGGATGTGGTGAATGATACCAAACTGTCTCAAAATGTGACTAATCAACTGCCTCTCAATAATGTACAGAGTATGATCAATGAGATATCTACTCTACATAATATATGGTAATGCCCAACCATCATCCATCCATGGCTCACAGGCAATATAAGGTCTCCAAATAACGATATCCAATTAATCCAGATTCCAACGCCAATACTCCATCTTACCCAGCTTATGTTGAGTAAGGATACCTACATATAAATAGACATATGGCTGACTCCCACCATGAACTCTATGATGGATAAGCCGAGTAATAGAAATGTGTTCTGAGCACCAAATCTGTAAAAGTGTGCATCATGTAGATAGACTAGCGCTCTCATCAAAAACAACTCGATGAAGATCATGATACAAATGAGTAGGCATGCAAACACCCCATGCATATCGATTCCAATGTTGCATCATGCTCTGAAGAATCTCACCCCAACCAAGAGAAAAAACTCGAGATTTCCTGTCTGGATAGATGAATCCCCCAATCAAACCTACAAGAATCATGGGGAGAGTCTTGTTATACATGATCATATCCTCCCATCGAATCTCTCCTCTGGAAATGCTCTCATCACCAAATATGGCTCTGCAAGCCTTTATCCCTCCACGATCCAGAAAAATCATACTGGACTAACTCACCAGTCACGGGGATGTGGATAATCCTGTAGACATCCTCAAGTGTCACACTAATCTCATCAGTGGGCAGGTGGAAAGTGTTATGCTCGCTATGCCATCTCTCTGCTAAGGCTAAGGCAGTCAACAATCCCCTATTATGAGTAATATCAGGCATATATGATAAATGGTGTAATCCACAGGCATCTATGTGTCTAACCTCAGCCTGTGTAAGCTCTGGCACTAAGTGGAACATGGCCGGTAATTTCTCCTAACACTGGAGAACATCAAGTTTCTCCTGTTTAACAAGAGAATTTAATCTCCATCAATCATCAATCATCAATCATCTATCTATCATATCAACAATTGGTACGTCTTTTCATATAAAGAAACTCAGGCTATCAAATCAATCAAAACCTATCAATCATGGTTTTCTATCAATCAATGAGTTCAATCAAACTCTATTATGTTCTTCATCAGAAACTGAATCAGTTTCTTAGAGCTAATCTATCAACAAACCAATCAATCAAGACATCAATCGTTTATCCTATCAATCAACATTATCAAAATTTCTATCAATCAAGACATCAATCATTTATCCTATCAATCAACATTATCAAAATTTCTATCAATCAAGACATCAATCAAATACCTATCAATCACATTTGAGCATCAAAATGCCTAAATCAAATCATCAAAATGAATTTTAACATGGACAAAATCAATGAAATTCATTTGGAACAAAAGTGCTAACCTTTTTAACAAAAGCGTTATTCTATTAAACATAGACGCTAAACCAAGTAAAAGTGCTAACCTTTTAAACAAAAGCGCTACCTAATACGTCAAAAGCATTAACCTTTTTCACATTTGCGTGAACATATGAAACGAAAACGTGAATTCTACAAAAGCTCTAACATAAGAAGCAAAGGTGTGAAAAAAGCATTCATATGCGCTAACTTAACGAAAGCGCTAACATATAAAACAAAAGTGCAAACCAAAAAAATGAAAGCGCTAACATGCAACGTCAAAAATCGAAATATTCAAAAACAACCTAAAACGTGCCAAAAAGCAACGAAATTTGTATGACAAGTTGACAACAAGCTTGGAATAAGGTACATACCGGATAACCATAGTCAGGAGGTCATTGATATCGTCGAACCCACTCCAATCGATGGTTCTCGAACAGAATCACCATTTTGCCACCTCACCAAGACAATTATTTTCGCTCCACAAGCTGACAAGGATGCAAATGAGATTAAAATTAACTTTGGTTAATTTTATATTTACCATTTGGAAGGGTAATTAATGCTTTTGAATGGGGAAATTTTTTTTATTGTTCACAAATGAATTTAATTGAAGGACCTTTTCAATTATCGTGAGATCAATCGCTTATCCAAATTTTTCAATAATTTCACGATCAATCTCTTGAGGGGGCGCACAATCAGGATTTTTATCTCCATCAGGTGCATTACCGAGACTTGATTTAATCTTTGAAATAATGTTGTCTCGACGTCATTTTAAAGAGGGGCAAAATGTATACACATAAAAATGGCTATGAGTAATTAAATAAATATTTTATATTTATTTAATAATAATTCTTCTATTAAATAGTTAATTTGAAAAGATTAATTTATTTAACTCATTTCATGCCTTTCTATTAATTAATTTAATTGAAATATTTTATTAATTAATTCATTTACCCTTTTCTTCTAATCAATTCATTAAATATCTAATATTTAATTATTCCTTCAATCAATTAAATATCTAATATTTAATGGTTATTCCTCTATCCTATAGTCTCAAATATTAAATGATTTCTAAATTATTTAATTTCATTTCCAACTCATCATTCCATATCCACTTCATCTTTCCTTTGCCAACTCATCCATCATGTGGCTAAAGTAATTCAACAAAATTAAAATAAATAAAACATTTATTAGCCACTTATCTCCAACTTCCAAAATAAATGAAATATTGTGTACGTACACATATTTCCTAACCTTCTTCTAGATTCTCTCCAACATCCCTATATCTTAGGAGGGACTTGAGTCCACTTGTCCTCTCATGCCTAAATCTTCTCCAACCATCCCTATATTCCCTCCATCAGCAACACAGTCAAGGTGAGATGAGTGACACTTGTCTTCTCCTTCCCCCTTTCTCTCAACCTTCACCTTTGTTTACAGTCATCCAAATTTGTAGATCTGATCATGACTGTTGATCCAGGACACATCATCTTATCTTCTCAAAAGTCTATAAAAGTAGGAGTTTGAGTTGAGAAAGAGTTACTCTTCAAGTGAGTTTTCAAGTTAACAATTTGAGTAAACTTATTTATCCGTGAGTTTTAATCTTGAAGCAATTAGCATTTTAGCATTTTCTCATTTAGCATAACCATTTAGCTTTAAACCATTTGCATTGCATAACATAGTATTAGTTAACTATTAGTTATCATTCCATTCTTCATATGCCATCTTGGAAGCTATCAGTGCTTGTCTGAGAGCACATCATCTACAACCTAGAAACAGTGGAGTTAGGACACAATGAGACTTAAATCATGAAGGTAAAAATAATGTTTTTATTTTAATATTCATTTCATGTAGTTTTATTGGTTGAATTTGGATTTCCTGTAGCATTTCCTTTGTATTCCGTGAAACTAACATGTTGCAGGTAGTGTTATGATGATGAAACTCAAGTCGACACAATAACATTTAAGATCTTTCTTTAAACCCTTAATAGGTTTAGGGTTTGCATCCATTTATCTTGAAGATTATTACTATGGTTTGTATGATGTTCATTTATTTCTTTTACTCTGCATTATAACTAATAAGTCAAATATATATATGAATGGTTTACACAAAATATTTGAAATATAATGTAGAGGAACTAAAAATCCTAAGCATAACATTTTTCCATTTAATTATTTTTAATAACAATAGGGTTTGATGACATCACAACTTATCAAATTTGTTTCTAGGTTGTTTACAAAACCAAAAATGCATATATAAATATTCATTTTCTATAACAAAAAGAATTGGATATTCTAGTAAATTAAAGTATTAAAGTAAAATTATAATAATAGCAAACGTAAGTTGAATAAATTAACAATACAAATGTTAGTAAATGTTATAGGTTAGTTGTTGGAAATTTTCTCGTAATGAATAAATAGGTTTCTATTTGAATTGGTGGGTTTATGGGCCAACTTATGTAATCATCTCAAATATTGAATATAGTCTAATGATTAATGTGTGTGAGCCTTTTGATATAACTTCATGTCAAGAAAAAATATTTGAATATCTAATTGTGGGAAGTGCAAGCATTTACTAGTAGGAATCAGGTAATGTAATGTCTTCCAAGCTAAAAATTATATGTTAGAACCAACTTTAGAATTATAAAAGGACAAACTCAATTTGTACCATATCGAAGCTTGCACCTACCCATAAAAGAGTGGGTAGTGTACACCACACATTAATTTTTCTTCATTTAATAGATTATTCGTTCTAAGGTAGATAACAAAACAACAATGTAGACCAAGTATAATACTACTCTCAATTGTGTGAAATAAATTTTGGCAAAGGGAAGTGAAGGCCACTCAAAGGGAATAAAAAAATGTACCAAAAATTATATTAAATATAAACATTGTTGGAGAAGGTATGGGCTTGTATTATTCTATGGTTATTTTAATACTTTTGTGCACTCATTTTCTATATATTTGTCTTTCACATTATTATATGTTTATTTATAGTGTTTAATCCATAGGTACTCCACTGGAAAATTATCAAGTCACTTCTAAGATTTAGTGTTAGTAATATGCCCTACAATTATTTATTCGTAGGTTTACAATTTACGTGCATTTAGGGCTTTCCTATTTTTCACCCTTTCTTTATCTCATTTTCTCTACATTTTAGGTTATTTCTTATATTCAAGTACATTATAACAAATGGTATAAGAGTCAATATTATAGCCAGATGTTAGTAGTGTCATGGTTTTTTTTTGTCTAGAAGCTTTCAATAGCTCTATCTTTAGGTCCTTGCAATTTTGTAATACTTTAATTAATCAAAATCTTTTATGTCTAGAAACCTAAAAATGATTGATACATTCTTAATATTTGTCTCATTAATTATCCTTCTAAAATTAATTAAATAATTTTATCATGTAAATAATCCAACATAACCTTCCTCTTTTTTAATTCATTTTCCCCCTCCAAATCTATATTGAATTAAATAATTCTCAATTATTTAATTTTTTTATTTTCATCCTGACATTCATTAAATATTTTTTTTAATTATTTAATTATCTCTCTTTTATCTATTTACTTTGTCATTAAATGTGACATTGTATGGCTACATTCATATATATTATGTATATAAAAGTGTTCACAATATCATCCCTTGAATTGGCAAAGAGTCTAAGCAGTAAGTGTCAAATGCAAAAAAAGCTACTGCTAACCCTCAAACCAACCAACTACATCTTCCACCCAAACAACTAACTAATGCCCTGCTAAATGGACAAGGTTAGTCTAAGATAAACCACACAAAACACACAAGAAACCGTTAGTGTTAGTCAATCAAAAACTAATCTAAACAGGCATATCAAGAGAGACACTAAAATCATGCTAATATCTCTAACTAATGAAACAAAGATAATGAGGCATCTCCAAATGCCTCTTAGCATGCTCTTAGCTCCTTCTCCCTTGTTCCTCTCCTCTCCAAGTTCCAAAATAGTGTAGCTCTCAGCAGCTTTTTGCACTATGGATGCTTATGGAGATTTGAGATTGAAATATTGCTCTAAATGTAAATAAAGAAGCTAATATTAAGCTATTGATACTAAAATGATTTATTTTAACCAAAATGACAATATAGGAGTTTGCTATGCTAAAATGCTCTCTTAAAATGCCTATAGCTTAAATGCATACAAGTTTTCAGGATCTGGATTATGAAGGAATGAGCTCTATTTATAGGGAAAATGGAGCAATGGATGGTTGAGATTGAGTAATCTCAACAAGGGTCAGGATTGAATGATTTCAAATCCATGTGAGGGCTTTCAACCCAATCCCAGGATGACAAGTGTCAATGTGAGATAGGTTGAGAGGGGAGAGAATAAGCATTAAATGCCTAATATGACTTTGAGATTTAGAGTCAAGGTTGGTTGAATGAATAAACTCTTTATTCAAAGAATAAAGCTTTTATCCAATGGATAAATTCTTGTGCAAATGTGAAATGGATGAATATGGTCAAAACAATAAATGTTTGGGGGGACAAGTTTGAAATAGCCATAAATGGTCATGTAAGAGCCATTAGTGGTCTTAGAAGACTTTAAGGGTTAATTTGTTGAACACACAAAGCATTAAATGCTTTTCAAAGACTTTGGAGTCTTTGAGAAGTGACTCCATTTTGCTTAGGAATGTGACAATAATTAGGGGATGGATTAGGCTAATTAGGAAAGGTTTAGAAGAATCTAGAAGGGGTTTAGATTTTGCAAGTGGATTTGGTGGGTGAGGGAAAATAGGATTTTATTAAAATAAAAATTAATTTATTTCAATAAATGTGTGCAAGTTGCATTTGTAGGAAAATGCAAGTGGGGGGGGATAATGATTTAAATAAATGTTTTATTTAATTTATTTAAAAGAGGAAAAAGGGGATTTAATTAAATAAATAGATTTTATTTATTTAATTGATTGGAATTTGATTTAATGAATTAATTAAAATAAATTGAATAATTTATTTAATTAATAGAAGAATGTTTGGGGATGAATTAATTAAATATTAATTTAATTAATTGGTGGCTAGTGGATTTTTTAATCAAATAAATAGCAAATATTTATTTAATTAAGCCAGACAGATTTGTGTGACTACACTAACTATTCACATCCACAAGTAAAAAGGAGAAAAAAATCTAGAAAATATTGCCTTGGTAACCATACCAACTACAGACATAGATTACAAAAGTGACTACCAACATATGTTATATATTATATAGACTTGAATTTCTCTTAAATTTACCTAGTGCATCGTGGTCATCCTCTACATCATTTATGTGTTCTTTGGTCAGAGTATTAGTCCAATTGTCATCATATATACCCACACCTTCCATGCATCTGTGTAGTAAATTGATTCCCACACACACTTCAAACCTATAGTATTTGAATCTATATTAACTCCCCACACCACAAAGACTTGGAGTGGGTTGTTGTCCTATTCTCTATTCTTTGGCCTCATGTTGATGTTGAGTATCAAGCCTCTCCCCGGAATGACACATTGAAGAAATCCCTTTAAGCCTCTGTACCATCAAGAATAGACCAGCCTAGTCATAAGAGCTTCCACTATTTTCTTTGCTTCCCTCATGTCAAGCAACACAACCAAAAAACATTAAAGCAATATCTGAATTCACATTATATCAACCATTACCACTTAGGTAAACATCCCCCATTACCAACCTTAAGGCATGTAAATCCATCCCAACCCTTGTAGTGAAATTTTCATTAGCCTCCTATCTGACATGTACTCATAAAAAGCCATCTTTGATTTTTGTACTTTTTAACAAACGGAGAAATCCATTATGGTCACCACATGCTACACTAAGATACCAGCCCACTGCCCAATGTTAAATAACTTCAATGTCATTATTTAATCTCCATCTCCAGACCAACCTTTCAGAGTGACATTATGGTTCATTAAAGTTGTCCCATCCACCTAGGCGAAGCATGGGAGTTTACATTAGGGATGCCACTAAGCTAGTACAAAGTATACCACTCAACTATTGATGTTGCCAGCACAATTTCAATCATCAAATCAATCGTGTCATATATAATATGTGAGATATGGTGAAGTCATCCTGTGAACACATCACCTCTCTAATTTGACGGAGCCAACCTTTCAATTTCTAATTTTGAACTTAATTTAAACAAATTACATTCACCACAAGATAGGAATCACCTTCAAGGTGCATTATCTGATAAACTAATTGTCTACCCAAATTGAGACCAAGAAGACCTACTTGAAAATTTGACTCATTATTCATGGCTTGACGAAATCTTTTACCTACCAACTTGATCATATGTCCATCATGACTCTTGAGCGCACACCCAAAACTAACCATCAA
Organism: Cryptomeria japonica; assembly: GCF_030272615.1. Lineage (NCBI taxonomy): Eukaryota > Viridiplantae > Streptophyta > Pinopsida > Cupressales > Cupressaceae > Cryptomeria > Cryptomeria japonica. The sequence goes on along the minus strand of NC_081414.1, from coordinate 282,764,662 downwards.
CGTGTTTTCCTTTAAGGCCCCATCAAAATTAATTTGGATCTAGCCTTCATCTAGGAGCTTCTACTTGACATTCTTCCTAATATTAGAAGACAAATAAACTTGTCTAACCCTACAAATGAGGAAATAATTAATCCTTCCCAACACTCCTTAATTCTCTCATCCCATGCTGAATACTTACTTTTTATCAAACTTTAGTTTTTCATAGAATTATTTATTGTTTCAATAATATTGGCTTCAATTTGCTAAGCAACCTTTCCTTGAAACAAACTCTTATTCCATTCTTTCTAAATTTCCCAAAAGATGATAGAAGAAGCACAAATCCAAATGATGCTAAAAAAAATCCTTTGTTACGATTACTCCACATGTTGAAGAGATTTTTGTGATTAAGAGAACTTTGGATGATGACCTTTGAGGTCCCATTAAGTTCTCATTGACCATGGTATCATGGTGTTAGGAATTCTTGTTGATCTCGGTATCAGTTATGTATCCCAGAGTTTGCATTTTTGATGGCCATCAGAAGTATCTCTTTGATTTTTTTTTATTGTGGTGTCCTTGGTACATGTGGAGTCTACATTTTGGAGATATTGAGCTTAATCCTATGACGTTAGGTCCATTCTCTTGGGTCCAAATGACCCTTGCCCTTTTTCCAGTAATCTCAGTATATGCATTGGTAATTGAAAGTACGTAAAGGAATTGTGTAGAAGTATTGCAGAGGCTGACATGAGCTTATCGATAATATGTTGGGCTTGGCTGACACACTTTTCTATAATTGTACCCTCTGGTATATATACATGTACATGAGTGGTTAATGGAGACAATCGATCAAGAGTGAGTGTGTGTGATGTGCGGAAGATAGTTAGCAGCAAAAGAATTAGTGTATGTGAGAGTTGCAGACAACGAAGGTAATCAATATCACAATAGTGCAATAGTCCTTTACTAGACCTACTATAGGACAGTAGTGCAATAGTCCTTTATCGGACCTGCTGCAGAACAGTGGTGTAGAGATCTCTAATCGGATCTTCTGTAAAGTCTGAGATTTGTAATTTGAGCTTAAACTTGGAACTGATCTCATGCATTTGGAGATGCAAACCTTCTCAATTCAACCTTTTCAATTGCAGTGAGCATTCAGGCAATTAGCTATGGGTCAGAGCAAGAAGTTGAGTCCACTTTTTGGCCAAAAAGTCGAAGTGTTTTCCCCGATTTTCAGTTTTTTTCCACATTTGACCTAAATATTTGAAACACTTAGAGATTGAATCTTGGAAAAAGTCAATATTACGAAATGTAGCACTTGGAGTTTACTTTTCAAATATATAACTTATTTTAGTACCCAAATAATAAAAATTGGCTTTCAAAAGGGATTTCTAAAAACCAGTTTTTAAAAATGCCTGTTTCAGGACCATGCCATGCACGTGTACAACCACCACTTTTTGACACAAATAAAAGTTTTTTCAAACCCTTTTGGGAAAAGATTTGTAACACATTGAAGATTGATGAGGATATTTTTTTATTTTTTTTTAATATTTGTTTTTTATTAATTTTCTATTGTCCATATTTGTTGTTTTGGAAACCCCTCATGTACGACCACCATAATTTGAACATAGCTAATCATTTTTCAAGTATTTTATTTAATATTGAAAATAATTCTCTATCGATTGATGTCATATAATTTATTTTTCAAAATACCTAGAAACAAAAAACTTATTAAATAAATAAGAAAACTTAATATTTCAAGTTTATGGACCAATTCTAGTACAAATTAATTGAAATTTTGAAAAAATAATCAAATATTAAAAAAAATTATATATTTGGAATCTACACAATGAAATCTCTAATTGGTTTTAATTTTGTCTTATAATTTTGTAAAAATGGGCATCAAACATATGCTAGAAGTTAGTATTTTGTTACTCGCATAGTCCAACCTTGTACTTGTAGGTCCAAGGCTTAGGTTTGGTAATTCCAAGCCTTACCCAACCCAAATACCAAGGCACATGGCGGGTTTTCTTTTAAAATTCTAAATAATGGGGCCTCGTTTCATAACAGGGCCTCGTTATTTAAATGTAATGGGTTCCCATTACATAAAGTGCAAAAATGAGTTTGTAGGGTTTTTTTTTTAAATACTTTTACAAAACGGGGCCCTGTTATTTAAAAAGTGGTATTGGTGCAACTGTTCTAGATGATTCTAACATGCCTAATGGTGTTTCCTAATCATTTCCTATTTGTTTTGGCGATCCACATTTATCGTTGAGTGAGTTTTTGGTGATTTCTTTGAACCGGTGATAATTTGTGTGTTATGCAGTATTTGTGGTGGTGTAGCGTATTGCGGTTGATCTTGGCGAGATTTCCGATGGATATAATTGTTTAGGAATTTGAATTAGGTCCATGCTATGTAATGTAAATCATAATACTGGTCCGGTGGTCGATCTTTATATCGTGTAATATAATTATTAGTTAAGGGTTGAGGGTTTAGTCGACCTTGTTATCAAGGTTGATGATTTGTATATATAGGTGATATACTTATGTAATTTTGGTGTCGGTATTGTGTCTACATTATCAGAGAGAGGCAAATGTGCGAACAAGGATATATCATTCAGTGAAGTGGTGTGATGAGTTTGGTGTTTCAAGGCAAACAAATGTGCTTAATCAGAACTGTCATCAGACATTTGTAGATGATATTATTATAGTTCATTGCTTCCGAATTGTAGTCCAAATCATTTTGTAAGTCAGTGAGACTTCCCTAAGGGTTGTAGCCTTCCGGGCATATATCTTTTGAGCAGTGAGCTCTAGGAAGTGTGCTTGAATGCATGTGCATTCCCCATTATAATATTTTCACATACTACTGCAGAGTATCATCTTATTGTGGGTAGGTTCCCACCGTGGTTTTTCTCTTAACCGATTTTTCCACGTCAAAATCTTGGTGTTGTGTGTTGTGTTGTTAATTTGCTTATCTGTTATTATTGTGGTTTATCAGTTTATATTTTAGAAGTTTGATTTGTGAATCCGGTGAAGACTGATTCACCCCCCACACACACCCCCCCCCCACTCTCAATCTTCCCTCTTGATTGTTGCTAACATATTGAATAAACTATAATCCAATACAAAGATGATATAAATTTATAACTACAACAGCATTGAACCTCTCCAAAGGTAGTCCAATTATATAAACACAACTTAAAACTTAATTAGTTGGATATTATAACATACCTATAAAAGTTTTAATATAAAACAAAAATGGGCTACATGTACCACATGAAGCATCTTCACTCCTGTTATGATTTATTATGTGATCTAAATGTTTATGAACACCACCACACCATGTGGGATCCTAGGGCCCACCCTTTGAACTAATAGAAACTTTATATGGTTGTAAACATAAACAAAATATACAAAGTTGGTCTTACACACAACATACAAACATTTTTTTTCAACATGTGTGATCAGATACAATTTATTCTTATTAAAGAATGAAGATGGGGGTAGTTAAGACATGGGGTTGTTTTCCCTTTGGTTCTCTATAACCCATTCAGGAAGTTAAGTAGACAAAGTAGGTCTCATAATGAGAATGGATACACTATGTATGCTTGTTTTAGTATAAGGGAACTTTTAAGGCTTATCCTTAGGTATATTAATTATTAACGCAAAATACTTACACTAATATAAGCATACTTGATGCAAGACAATAACATTTATAAATAATAATAGTATATCATATTTTAAAAATTCAAAGGATCTAATAAAAGAGTATTCAATCATCATATAAACTTTAATTGAACACAACATAAATGGTAGGAATAATATTTACGCCCCTCATGGCTCCTGACTAATATTTACGCTCCTAATAATAGACTCGGTAGATGTAAATTTTGGAAGAAGTTGGAGACCATTCGGTCTCTTTTTAAGGATGAAACGTGGATGGTCATGGGGGACTTCAACACCCCTCTCTGTGACAAAGAGAAGTTTGGAGGTGTCCCCTCTCAGTTAGAAAGTAGAATGGATCTGTTGAACTTTATCAATAACAAGGGTCTACATGATATTGATCTCCAAGGTGTCAATTTTACCTAGACCAACCGTAGGGTGGAGGAAGATCTTATTCAAGTCATACTTGACAGGGCCCTTATTTCTAATGATTGGTTTAACCATTATTTGTGCTCAATTTCTAGGATTAGTTCTGACCACTTTCCTGTGGTTTTTTTTGTTGAGAATATAAGTGTTAAAAGAAACTTATCGTTTAGATTTGAAAGGATGTGGATGGACCATCCTAACCTTGAGAAGGCCATTGAGAAGTGGTGGTCTATTGATGTCAAATGTACCACGATGTATAGAATGGCGAAAAAATTAAGGCACGTGAAAGATAATATAAAGAAATGGAACAAGGAGGTTTTTGGGGATCTTTTTGCTGCTAGGCCAAAACCTAGCTTGAGCTTAAGGTAATACAGGATAAAATCCAATCCAGTGGATATAATGAAGTGTCTATCAGGGAGGAAAATGAAGTGCTTGTTAAGTATCATAAGATTACCAGAAGAGAAGAAGAATTTTGGAAACAGCAATCCAGATCTCTTTGGCTTAAAGTTGGGGACAGAAATACCAGGCTCTTCCATATGACTTCTATGAAACATAAGGCTGGAAATAGGATCTCAAAGTTGAGGATTGGTGGAATTGAAACAAGGAAGGATGATGAGATTGGGAATGAAGCAAGGAATTTTTTCAAATCTCTTCTCTCAGCGGATTGTGGTATGGATGATCTTTCTCAGAGGGCCCTCTTAGAGACCATTCCTTCCATCATTAATGATGTTCAGAACAAGGCTTTGCTAGCCATTCCTTCTAAGGAGGAAGTTATGAAAGCGGTATTCTCCTTTGATGGCAATAAAGCCCTAGGTCCGGATGGGTTCCCATTGTTCTTCTTTCAAGCCTTTTGGAACATTCTCAAATGTGATGTGGTTAAAGAAGTGCAAGAATTTTTTGGGGCTAGGATTATCTTAAAGGAACTCAATGCTACTTTTCTCGTTCTGATTCCCAAATGTCTGAGGGTTTATTCTATGGATAAGTTTCATTCGATAAGCTTATGCAATTATTTCTATAAAATTATCTCGAAGGTGGTTACTGGCAGACTACTAGTGATTCTCTCGTCTATAATATCGCCCCAACAGAGTGGCTTCGTTCCTGGCAAACAAATCCTTGATACTATCATTACTATTCATGAAAACATACACTCGCTGGTGGAATCGAAGAAACAAGGCTTCCTAATGAAGTTGGACTTGTCTAAAGCCTATGATCGTGTGGACCGAGGCTTCTTGGGTAAGGTGCTTGGTGCTTTTAGCTTCTGTGATAGGTTTATTCAGTTGATTGACCAACTTATATCGACTCCTTTCTCTTTCATTGTGAATGGTGTGCCTCCCCCCTTCTTTAAAACTTCTAGGGTCATCATGCATGGGGATCCCATCTCCCCTATTCTCTTCATTATTCTGGATGAATGTCTGGGTAGATTTATTAGAAAATTTGTTTCTTAGGGGCTTATGTTTGGAATCTCTCCCTCTTCTGGTTTTAAAGCATGTTCCCACCAGCAATTTGTTGATGATACCATCTTAATGGGCACTTCATCGATCAAAGAAGCTTCCACTATGAAGAACCTTCTCAAAATTTATAGTTCTGATTCGAGTCAAACGATTAATTGGGAGAAAAGCTCTATTTTCTTCTTCAACACCCCGGAGGACAGACAAAATAAGATGGCTCGGATCCTTGGTTGCCAAATTGGAAAGCCCTCATCTATTTACCTGCGTCTTCCTTTGGGCACGAAACCTACGGATTTGTTTTGGAACAGTCTTGTTCATAGATTCCAGCCTACATGGACATCAATACCAACCAAATCAAAAGAAGTATGTCCAGATGGTCTTTTCCCCCTAATGACTTGTTTAAGGCTAACTTTGATGGGGCTGTTAAAGGGAACCCAGGGCCTGCTGGCTATGGTGGAGTTATCTAGAATGGTGTTGTCTTTTGCATTGGGGCAGTGGCCTTTCACTTGGGGAACCAGACTAATCATCTGGCTGAAAATATGGGCACCCTCCAAGCTATCAAATTAGCACACAATCTAGGAGTCAAATTGTTATGGCTGGAGGGGGATTCTAAAAACAGTATCAATTGCCTCCTTAGTAAACACCAACCCTAATGGACAATTAAAAATATCATTGATTCGGCCAAGGAGATGGTTGAGCGGTTCGATATGTTCTACATTTCTCATGATTACAGAGAGGCCAACATGAGTGCTGACTAGGCTACCAATGAGGCAGTACAGAGCGAGCAAATCAAGATTTGGAATAGCGAGGGGGAGCTCCCTCGAGTGGCATGTGACATCTTAAATTATGAAAGATATCATGGTAAGTAAGGCCGGATTTGAAATCATTTCCCAAGATGATAGGGGAGGTCGTGGCATCAGGAAACAGTTTTGAATGCAGCCGAAAAGGAGGTACATTAATAATTGCTGGATCACCTCGCATGCTTTGTGGGTGCTTTTTTCCTTTTTGAGTGGAAGCATTAGAAATATCCATTGGCTTCTAGTGGTTTCTTCCCTACAAATTAGAAATTTCATAGTGAAGAGTGGTACTTGTAGGAAATCACAATTGATAGAAATCGATAAGAAAATGGGAAGAAATCGCAAGAGGACGGAGGAAACCAAAATTGATAAATGGCAGGACCGTCCTCAGGTCTGGGTTGTGCTATAAGTAGCTAAAATGGCTGATTTTATGGAGAGAATGCAAGAGAAACGGTCAAAAATTACAAGGATTTTCAAAAAGGGATGGAATAAGGACACCTTGACCATTAGCAGTAGGAAGGTCAAGGTGAATGAGACTATGATCACTGAGGCTATGGGTCTACCGATGGATGGTATCAAGTTCTATAGGGATAGGAAGTTGTCTAATGTTGCAGTGAAGAAATTCCCTAAGGATGAGGAGGAGAATGCCAGACTGGCGAAGGGAAGTCACACTTACTACTCCCCTAAGGTAATTAAGTTGATATGGCATCAGGTTTTGTTTGCTATTATGGAATTTATCACTTTAGATGATAGATTTACTAGGGTTTACAACTATCATTTTGTTATTCTCAACCATTTCCGGTATAAGGAGAAAATTTCCATCCCATATTATTTGTTTTGTGTCCTAAATGTTGGGATAAAGGATGTTATTTCCAACCCCAAAACCAATCCTACTATGCATGAGGGTCTGATGGTGATTTTGTACAATCACATCAAGAATACCATTGTTCATTTGAACATTACAAAGGTTTCTGAGTCGGACAAGGAATTGGAAGACTCAGATGATGATGATGGTGAAGGTTACGACACTGAAGTTGATGTTGAGGACCAACCCCATATCACTGGGTCGAGCAAGCGAAGAAGAAAAATAGGGCAAGAGGATCAGAGTAAAGGATCGACAAGAAGGAAGCACAAGGGAGAGGATGAGGAAAGTTGATATGAGGAGGAAGATGAGACTGATGATGATATGGAGACTGGCAGCGAGGAGGTCAAAATCCTCTCTAGCCAAAAGCATAAAAGAAAAATTCTGAGAAATGAGGATGTGGGAGTTAAGAACCGTTTGCCCTTCTCGACTGGTTCTAAGGATAAGGGCCTGGCTGGGGAGGACACCTCCATGAAGGAAGCTAAGAGTACAGATTTGAAGGAGGTGGATCTGGAGGTGAATTAAGATCCTATGGGACACAAGGCCCAAGATGGCTCCCATTTGGATATTGACCTTTGCTTCAAAAATGGCACAGATAGCTTCAACAAGGTTTTCCTCTGTGTTCAGAAGGAAATAAAAAGCATAAAAGCCAAGCAAACCCAGGAAGCCAGCAAAATTGAGGCTTTAGAAGCTATTGGCACTGGTAAATTTAGCTCCCTCCCTGATTGTTTAAGTGAAGTTACCAAAGCAATTAGTAATTATGAGGAGATCATTAATGCACAACATAATAGCTTCCAAATCCTGGAGAACAGAGCTAGGGCTACTGAAAAAAAATTGGAAGGGGTTGAGAATACGCTCAAGAAGATTGGGGAGCAGAGTCATAAGATCTTAAAGGCCACCTCTGCAAGCATGAAGATTCTTATCAGCAAGCTTGATAGTGATCAAGGGGAAAAGGCCTCTAGGGATATCACCTCATACACCCCCAAAGATAAGGAGACCAGTCATGGTAGAAGAACTCACGCGAGCACCAGAAAAAAGAAAAGCCAAAGCAGGGAGCTGAGGAAATTAAGCGAACTGCTGAGAACATGGAGCAACTAGAGCTAGAAGCTGCCAAGCTGCTTAAGAACTTTACCTATCCTTGGTTTTTTCTCTGTCGGTCTTGTTTGTTGTCTTTTTGTTACTGGCCTTTTGTTTGTTGGTCAGTTGTCTTTTCTATGTTTGTTGTCTCTTTCTTTTTGTTGTGATTTAATGGCTATCTTTTGATCTTATGTTGTTATGGGTTTCAAGGGCACATCAAAACCTATTTTCCCTTAATCAAAAACATAAATGGTAGGAATAATATGCAACAAATAAAATGATATAATTTGTTGAATTTATATGAGAGTTGAATTACTTATTTTGATCTCACTTAATTTATTTCTTCTATAAAAATTTTCTTTGTATGACCTACTTCTCTCTTTTAATATATTCTATCTATCCCTAAATTAACCAATCATCTTTATAATCAAGTGGTTTTCAATACAATATGTTAGGTTGTAATGTGCACACCTATAGATTAATGTGATAAGGATCCACACCTAAATGAAAACATGTATTTCCTTTTGAAAATCTTTTGAAGTTGGCATTAAATATAGATATTGAACTAAATGTATTTCTTTTATTTATGACCCTTTATGGACCTGTAATGAAGTGTAGCTTACATCAAATATTACCGTAGGTATTAAATAATTATTATTACACTGTTGAACAAGTTACTATTATATTGAAGTTAACTCTAGTACATGTTTGAGTCAACTATAAGAATAAGATACATACATGAGGTGACTAATAAACATACAAAAATATAATCATACCTTAAAAATATAAGCATAAATTCTAAGAACATGTTAGAATCTAAAATACCAATCACAATAAATAATAATTAATGATGTCATAGATGACTTGGCAATTCCTACAATTGTAAGTAGGAATAGCTTAACGTTACAAAATATGATGAGGTGAAATGTGATACTAAAAACTTGATTCTAATTAATGTAAGTATTCATAAAAAATTATAAAATGTCTTAAATACAAATAGTATTACAAAATATAGCTTTGGTTGATAAAGTATTGCCCTTACATACCAAATGTCCATATATCAAAAATTAAACCAACACATTTTTGCTCTCAAATGCAATTTTGAAATTTTTTGTAATTGTTTAAAAAGAAATTCCATGTATTTCAATATAAGCATTTACAAATAAATTCCAATAGTACCCTTATGAATCAAGTCTACCCAACATCATAGTTATGTAATTCACTTTTAAATTAAATTATTACAACAATGAAACACTATTTTATAAATAAAATTAAAGAAAACACATTAACCCATATTTCTAACCCCTTGAAGGAGAAGCATGGCCAAATCAATTACATTTCAACAAGTAGATAGTTAATTTTTAAGAAATTCACATATTAGTTATAATAGAAAGAACAAAATCACAATGTACACCAAAATCTAAGATTTTATAAGTTAATCTAATACAATTTAAGGTTTCAAGGAAGAGAACTTTTTTTATTCAATTTTTAAAAAAAACATAATTCATAATAAAATAACACATTTTTCGTATTTCCACATTATAACCTTTTCACCTTATGATAATATATATTTCCTAATTAACTTCAACAAATGCGAACTGATTACATTTTAACTAAAAAATGCAATGTTCTTCACACTTAATTTAACTTGCCAGATAAAATAGTATCATGTGTTCAAATATTTTAATATCATAATTTACATTTTGACAAGACTATCTAGTCATTTACATATATGAAGAAAAATGTACGAATATATATAATTATAGAACACTCAAGAGAAGACACATTTACAAGTCTAATCACATAGGGAATTGAGAATGGTGACTAATTTGGATATTGAGTTCATGAGTTTCAACATCAACATTTCTATTACATAAGGAAATATTTATACATTTAAATAGACTATATGCATTGTCTTTGATTAACTACCCTTCTGATTTTCCTTATTCCTGCATAGATCAATAAAGTATTATATAACATCTACCAATATAATGTTATTTAGTTAAAGCGAATGAAAAATCACTAAATATAATAAGGTTTAATAATCAAATTTTAATTGAATCATTTATACTAGCAATGTTTAATCATGTAATAAGACAACACTACAAGTATTGAAGCTACACAACTCGCTTATTATTTTAATGAAAATAGTGTACTTAAAACATCAATACATAAATATTAAATTATATATAGATTGAGTCGCCTAATATTTAATATGTCTGTATCTACAAGTGATAACCAACAAGTAAAAATATAAAGTTGTTTCACATTTTTATAGAATAAACGACCAATATTGGTCCAAATGTATAATTTGACTCATGAAAAAGTGACATTTTAATTTTTAAAATGGTGTAATCTAATATATGTGTATTTTATGCTTGTAGTTTTTGAAAAAATAAATAATTATTTAAGTATAGTTTTGTATAAAATTAACATTATAATTTAGTTAAGGGCCTACAAATCCAATAAATAACATAAGATTGTTTTTGTCTTAAAGGTTGTCGCTCCTCTAATAGGAATTTTTTTTAAACATCTGGCTACTTCTCCAGCTCATGCCTCTAGATGTGTTGTCGTGGGGTCCTTAGTTGTTCATGGTTCTACCTCTATTGCTCGTGGGATTTTTTGGTCTACTCTAGCTATGCTTGTGCCTACCTTACCTCCTAGTGCAATAGTCTCTGAGTCCACTATTGCGGTGTTAGCACTCTTGTAGATTTGGCTTGTGATGATGTTCCCCCTACTATTGTTGTATCTAGTGTCATTGGTGTTGGGGTCCCTCCTCCAAAGAGTTTTTATAATACTAGTGGATGAAGCTTTGCTTGTGTTGCCAGATCTACTACTTGCATTCCTTTTAAGAGGAAACTTCATCCTCTATCTTGTACAAAGACCTCCCCCATTGTGGTCTATGTGATGTGGTGGAAAATATCGACTTCTACCAATGTTGCAGGTTGGTGTGTAGATTCTTTGGTCTTTGGTCATCTCTCTTAAATATTCATCATTGGGTGATGGATTTTTGGAAGTCCCTAGTTTTAGGTAACAATGAGCATTTCCCTTGTAAGGGTTATTTTATTACTTTTATTTTTTTTCTTGGTCATGATTTGGTTTTGAGCAAGTTATGGGCTTCACGTATCTACTGTCTCTTTCAAACGATGGACAAAATCCTTTAACCCTCTTATTAAACCACTCAATGTGTGTCCATTGTCAATGTGTGGGTTTAGTTTGAAATATTTATAGATATATCTAACTTAGCTAGAATAAATCTAGCAAGATCATTTGTTTGACCAAAATTAATTTTTAGTTAAAAATGCTTAAATTCACTTGATCTAATAAGTTGGCTAAAAGTATGGTAGAGCTTTGGACTTTTCTCCCAACTAATATAAAAATAGAAACACTAGAAAAAGGAAAAGGCATATACATTCTTCTTACACTTTTCAATTCCCTAATTTTTTTGAACAAATTTATTATTTGCATTATTTTTTCTGAGTTGATTTTATAATGTTTAATTTAATATGGGTTTTCTTTAAATTTGGTTTTTCATATTAGTCTAAGTTTAGAAAAACTTTTTAAAAGCTTCAATTATATAATATTGGTTGGATATTATCTTAGCTTGTTTAGAGTGTCCATAAAACTAAACATTTGAGAATGTTGGCTTCTTGTACCTTGCGAAATATTGTCTTTGATGTATACTTAAGGGCTATAGGTGGGAGCTACAATTTTTTATTCTTACAATTATCTTATGTTTTCATTTATTTATTTTCTCTTCTAGTGATTTATCATTATTAGCTATTAGATTTTCTACAATTTATTCAATAAATTTTGTGATGATAATAATATAATACCCATGCCTCTAATAAATTTGAGATCTTTTGGTCATATTTGTCGTTACCCCACATGTTCTCCAATACCTTTCTATTACCATGTATTGCAAAATGTATTTGAAGGCTTGATATATTACAAATTTTACTTTTGTATAGAATCACTATACCATGTATCTTTGGATGTGTTGGGAGATGGGATATATTCAATATTTTGGTAATATTTGTAATTAGCCCACATTTCCTCTAATACCATTCTATTATCATGTATGGCTGAATATATTTGAAGGCTTGATATATTACAATTTTTACTTTTGTATAGAATCAAGTTACCATGTATCTCTAGCTATATTGGGAGATAGGATATATTCAATATTTTGGCTCTCATATATGTATATTAGAATATTTTTAAAAAGGTTTCTTCCAAGTGTGAAAGAAAAATATACAAATTTATAGTTTTACTTTTGATTTACGGTTTAGTGTAAATATTTTGCAATATATGGTTTAGCATATAATATTTATTATTTAGGACATGGGGCCTATGGTTTTACTTTTTTATTAAAGGTTTATGTTATAGGATATATGGTTTAAAATAAGGTACAAATTTTATTGTTTAGAGTTTAGGATTTATAGGGTATAGAGATAATTCTAGGTATATATAGTTTATGGTCTTTATTGTGCCTTTCAAAATGTGTACCAATTCTCTTTTGGTAATATAAAGACAGCATTTGTTTGTTTTAGGGTTTTGTGATGTTGTCATTATTCTCTCTAATCGAGTTAGGAGAGATGTTTGATTTCAATTACTTTTGGGTATTAATGTTGCAAAGATGAGCTTTTGTATTTATTGATGTCAAACTTGTTGATTCAGATGAGCTACTTAGTTATAGTCTCTGGTTTAGATGTGGCCTAGTATAGTGTAGTTACAGTGAAGTAGCAATGTGATCATGTTGATGTATATTCATGATTATTCTAAAAGGTTTATAATGATGTATCTTGATTTTTTTAGAGATTTGGTGTTGGTTTATTTGATCCATAGTTTGTGCTTAGTCATGTGACTAATATGGTGTCACTATATAGTAATGCATTGTGTTCCCATACTTGCAAGTACTTTGGTGATGTTGTTCAGTATTATTGGTACTTGTTAATTATATCTAGGGCATATGAAAGCACTCTTTGTGGTAGTGTGCTTAGACAGCTTTATATTTTGCACCTGACCTATACTATTTTGGTTTGTACAATTGCATGTAAATCTATGAGCGATGATTCGGGATGGACTAGAAGCTATGCTAACTTGGTGAGAAGCCTCACATGTCTCATTTTGCCTTCTAGATTTGTATTGGATCTTGTTTCTAGCATACTATTTGGAATTTACACGTTACACCTAATTAAGCTGACCTAATTGGTATCCTTGAGCTTGCAGTTAGAATATAAAGGATTGACTCATCGTGAAGAGAGATGGATAAGGTTTGTGTGTTGTACGAAGTATATGTGAAGAAGTATAGTGGCTCAAAAGTGTTACAAAGCAGTGATGAAGACAGACTATATGTTTTGAATTATGAATTGTGATTAACATTTCAATTAATGTGGTTCTTTATAGTTCAACTCTATTGATATATATTTATTAGATGTATTGTATCTTGCCTTAAAAAAGTGATCTTCAATGTTTGAAAGTCCCTTTTTGTATATTGCCCTAAGGTTGTGTGCATTAGCTTTAGAAGTTATCTCAAGAGTAGTGAGCTCCTTGGTCTCTAGCCTAAACATTGTAATCAACTTATCATATAGTGAGATATATAGTGAGATATTTCTAACTGTGGTTTTTCCCAATTTGGGTTTTCTGTATAAAAATATTAGTATTCTTGTGTGGTTGCTTTTGTGGTTCTGGGCTTTTAGTTTCATGCATATGTTAGATGGAATTAAGTTTTAGCAAAAGATTAAATCTTATTAAGTTTTAGTGTATGTTGATTCACCCCTACCCCCCCATTGCCCCCCCCCACCCCCTCTCAACATCTAGTGATGTTCAACAATTAAACCTACCAAAGTTCATCGTGCCTTGGTAAAGTGACCACTAAGATCCTTGAGAAAATTTATTTGGTCTAAAGAATAAATTAAACTTGTAGGATTTAAACTTATTATCAAGCATGGTCCACTTTTACCTAAATATCTAAGTTGTGACTCTCAGACCTTGGTCTTTCATAGTTGGTGAGGAGGTTTCTAAATAAAATTGGATTACCAATTAACTTTTTTATAAAATTTTCTAGTTTGAAGTCTACAATAATATTATTCTACAACTACATCAAGAACATATTTTATGTTTTAAATAAGTTCATTTTATAATTAGAAGTTTCCGATCTAATTTTGTTGAGTTATTTTGAGGTGGTCAAATTTCTTTACCATGTTCTAGACTAATGTAATTTTATCATTTAGCTTCTTGTGGATTCAATTGTGCGAATTTATTTGTATCAACGTTAAGAAGCAATTAAATGATACAGTTATGGATTGTGAAAATTTGATAAATTTAATCTATTGTAATTTATCTCTATTTTAATCTCCATAAGATAATCTATTGACTACTTTTTCTTTGTAATAATTCTTTACATTGCTTTCATATAAAAAACAAATTAACTAATTTTACATGTCTTAAAATATCTTGTCCATATTATAAATAATTTTATTTCTATTCAAATTACTTTAATATATCATAAAATGTAATAAGATAGAAATAATGACTTCAAAATTAGAAATTGTACTTTTGAAATGTAATTATTTTATTTATACATTTTTTAATTTGAAAATATTTAGCAATCATTATAACTCCCATTTTCTATTACTTTGTTTTAAATTAAAAAATAACAATTTAAAGATAGATATATTTTAATTCTTTTTTAGATTCAATTTTTTTATTTTATCAAGATATTTTGTTTAAATGGAAAACAAATCTTTCATTATAATATGTCCAAATTAAAATTTCAATAAATGTAATATGAGATAAATAACGTGAATAGAATATATATTTGCATGTAAATAATACACAACAAATTTGACAATTTTATTCCTATTAATTTAATAAAAAAATTATAAGATGATAAAGAGTCTAACCTTTTTTATTGTCTTCTTCTGTTCGTTCAAACGAAGATCCTACAGAAATCATTATGTTAGAAACTATTATTAAATAAATATTTTGCGGTCCAAAAAGTAGAGTGGTATGTGATTAATTAATTATTATAAAATAATATTTCATACCTTTTCTGATTTAATACGTTGTATTCCTGCTTGAATCTTATTCTCTAATTCCGTCAATTCATTTACATTCAGCTCCTCAATATTTTCACCTTTCATATGACTATAAAATATGAAGTTAACATTTACTATTAGAAAACAATAATTTATATTAAAAAATATATATTAAATTATAATTACACGATATAAATTTACCATATGGAGCTATATGATTCTTCAATCTTTCGAACAAGATCCACAATTTCTTTGCCTTTGCACTAAAAGAAAAATAGGAAGAAACCCATCTTAATATATTTCAAAATTTAACAATTGAAAATTAAATAAGAAAGTTTACTAGTTAGTAAATCAAAATATATCATAATATAAAATAAGTATTTTGTTTGCGGGGTTAGGAAGGTTGATCTTGTTCTTAATCTAATGGAAAGAGTAAAATGGAGTGTCTTGAAAGCAGGTTGGTTGAAAATCAATTTTGACACATCAAAAGATTAGTGGAGCAAGTAGTTTGATTAGTGGAAAAGTGATAAAGAAAAACACAAACAACAAGGTAGAGTTTCAAGTTGCTCTCCTCAAATTGACAAGTTGTATAAAACTGAATGTGAGGCGGATACATCTAGAAGGAGACTCACTAATAATAGTTAATGTGACACTACATAATTCGACTCCAAATTGGAAACTACAAAAATGACTACCCCGATTTGGAAACTCATTAATAAATTTGAGTACTCCAAAATTACACATGTTTATAAGTTGGAAAAGGAACAAGATGGCTAATGAGTTGGAAAAGGCAGTGATGGGAATACTAGCAAGAACAAAAAATATTAATGAACATGAGGAAGGTAATCCTCCAAATTTCGAAGATCAACAAAGGACAACAAACCTTCAATTTTCTTTAATCTGAAGTAAAAAAAGGATGTGTATTAATTGCATGAGGATGGAAGCCTCACCACTTTTGAGAGGCAAGTGTGTGAATGGAATGTCATGTGAAAAAGGGTTGCTCTTTTAGGAGCTGGGTAGTTGTCACAAAATCTTTTTGGACACGGAGTTGAAACAAAAACAAACACCCCACTAAAATTAACATGCCAACGTAAATAGATGGTGTTTCTGGGGGAGGTGTCAAAGAAGAGTCTTAAGAGTATGTTTAAGAGAAACCATGGTCTCATTATACATGATGTTAAGGGACCATGGTCTCATTATACATGATGTTAAGGGTGTAATTGGAGATGATTTCCTAAAATTCGACCATAGATATAGAGTCGATAGAGTTGATTCTTCCCAGAAATGAAGTGGAAGGTTTGGAAGGCGAACCGAAATTGGCCACACAATTAGCGGTTTAGTAAGGGGGTTAAAGGAAGTTGTCCAAGGCTTAATGGGGAGGGCGTGAGCTCCCCAAGCCAACAACTTACCCAAAACCAAATCCCTATCATTCGAAGAAGAAAATGAAGCAATAATAAGCCTTTAGTACAAGGAAAGAGCTCAATATTATGAGCAACCAAAGGCTTCCAGGAGTCACTTACCCAACTATGGGCATCCAGTAGAGAGGGTCATAATACAAAGAATCTACACACCAGGGCACCACACTAGTAGAACTCGATATTATCCCCAATGTCCTGCCCACAAACCACCACAGGGGAGAACTTAGCTAGGGAAGAGGACGAAATCCCTTAGAGGGTTGGGCAATAGATTTGACAATTCGAGCAAAGCTATGTTTCCCAACAAAAGAAGGTTTTGGTGGGGCCAAAGTCTCCCTAGCTCCAAAAACAACACCCTTTTTGAGAATCAACGACACCATTAGGCAATGCATCATCAACAAAGTCGCCTAGATCAACAAGGGGGTCAAGAGGGGCCAGAATCAATAGCAACAAGGGGGGAATGGAGGTGCGATCCCATTAGATCAGAAGTAGCCTCGAGAGGGCCACAACCAAAGACCAACGCAGTGGACGCAACCAACACAAAATCTGCCAAGCATTTTGAACGAGGGTGGGCAGGAGAGTCGTTGAGCGCCATTGGTAGTTTTTTTAATATTAATTAAATGTTAATTAAGTATGTTGTTGGCATTTAAAATGCATCATGTAATGAAATAATCATGTGATTTAATTTACAATATTTTGAGATATTAACACTAATGTGAAATTTAATGTTGATGTATGTTAAATTATTTAGATATAATAAATTAATATTATGTAATATTTTTACCCCATCTGGTAAATTGCATGTGCCTCAACTATTTTATATATGTATACATGAGTACTATTGATGCTTCTTGAGTGGTTGTAGGTATTAAGTATCGACTTTACCTGGCTACATAGGTTTGTGCGTACCCTTCCTAATGGTGGTTAATAGTAGATAGCACATTGGCCAAAATTATCACCGAACCTTATTGTGTAATTCCCCATGTGAATACCAATACAAACCCGAATACTGTGTTTTGTAATTTATGAAATACCTTAAGATTCTCTTGTGGTCGAATAATAAAAAGTGCATGCATATTTGTGTTTAATTGCATATTATTGTCAATTCTAATTGTTGAAATGAATTTTAATGATTTTAATTGTAATTTAATATTTTAAAATTAAATATGTCTTATGAGTATTCATTTCACTGACGTTTTCATAAATAGGGCATATGGACGATTTTGAGGAATTTAAAATGTTATTTCCTTTATATGTTTTTTATTATTTTCCAAAAGTAATTTGTGAGTGGGGTTTCATTTGAGAAAATTAGGTCATTTTAATACTTGGCTTTTTTGGGGGATTTTCGAGCTCTCAAAACCCTCCCAACACTTGTATTTTGGAAAGAAGATTTTGGAGTATATTCTTAGAGAAATTTTATAGGTAGTTTAATTGAATTAGGGATGGAAAATCATTTAGGTTTCTCCTTGGATTCGAGATCTCTTTCCAAGATTTTAGAGATATTTATCTTTCATTTTTGGTGCAAAATTGAGGTAAGAACCTCACAACTTTCTTTATGCTCGATCGTTTCAATTTAAATTATTTGTAAATGAATCAATGAAAGATTTAGAACATTTTTCTTATGCTAACTATTCCATTCCATTGAGTATTTAAGTTGTTGTGAGGAAATTTTAGGAAACTATTTTTGCGAAATGCTACCATGCCAAATTTTTAATTGAATGGACAATTTACGAAATTGATTGTGGAAATGCAATGTTGGGCAAATATGATTCAAAAAGGCATTCCTACTTTTCAATGGTGGTTTGTACCATTTTGTCATTTTTGGGAAAATTTGTGATGTGTTTGAAAGTGGATTTTGGAATATTTTGTGTTAAATTATGTTATAAACAAAGGTATTTCTGTATGAAATTTCAAAATTGAATCATTACAAATATCGTATCATATTGATTTCATGTATCAAAAAAAATTTCCTATTTTATGAATTTTGCTCATTCTAGTTAAATAATCAAATTCTAAAGTTGATGTGGTTTAATTTTGGTTTCAATGAACCTAGGGTAGGTACTAGAGTCAATTATGGGAGTGGCTCCCAATGTGTGCCCGACCTAAAGTTGCACACTAGCAATCATGGTATGGGAAGTTACTTAATCAAGTGATAACTAAATTAAAACATGGGTAATAAAACTTAACTAAGATAATTGGATGCCCCTTGCATGCTTTGAGCGCTTGTATAGGCTAAGGATGACTTGGGAAGATATGCTCTCTCGTGGAGCGTTGAATTGGGAAAAATTGAGTCACCTCGTCTATATGAGAGGACTACTCAATTTTTTGTGAGCCATCCCTTTCAGCTATGTGATAACACTCGACTCTCTTACTCTCTAATACCTAGCCCTGTATATTTTCGTTGGTGTTGTTTAATTGATAATCATATGGTTACAATGTGTGTCAATTCACAACGTTATATGTCACCTTGCATTTGATGATGAGTGGTATTCTTACCTCAATGCTTTATGTTTTGCATGCTTGTATGGTGTGTACTCCATTCTCTTGCATATATTTGTTTGCAGTAGAGATGTTTGGTTTTTCTCTCCTTTGGAGATGTTTACTTTCTGATTATGTTTATTGTTTATACTTTGTAGATGGATTGCATGTAAGCCTATACTCTTGTGTGTATTCTATTGCAAATATAGTTGTGTTATCATTTGATGTCGAACTTGTTTGGTGTCGCTTATAATTGATGTCAAACGTGTTTGGTGTTTTCATTGATGTCATAAGTAAAGATGAGTTTGTGTTGTCTGTGATTGTGTGTAGTGGTGACAAAGGTGAAGAAGTTGCAATTATTCAATTGTGTGGTTGTGGTATGTGGTTCGGAAATGAGTATTAAGATGCTAGTATGTTGTTTGGAGGCGATGTTGAGTGAGTATGAGGTGTTTTCAAAAGATGACAACGATGACGTGGCTTGGACGACATATTAATATGGTTCATGTAGTGTTCTAGTTCAAATTTCATGTGTTGGTTTATTGTTTAGTGTGATTAGTTATGTGACTCTGGCCTACTCAGTTGATTTATCTTATTTGCATCATACTCTTTTGATCTACAGATGTTTTAGATGTTAAATTAAGATGTTGGTATGGGTCTTACTGAGACATGTGAAAATCCACATCAAGTGATTTTTTTGGGTTGATTGGTTAACCTTCTTTATTGGTTATCTACATAGTACGTTTGATGTTGACTTTGGAGGATGTGTTAGAGTGTGCAATTCATTGGAATCGAATTAGACAGACGTGTTGTGATGTATTTGGCCCCCTTTATATCTTGGAGTGGGACCGTATTTGGTTTAGTTTCCATTTGTGGCTAATTTTGTGTAATTCATATAGATTATGTTTCTGACCAACCTAGTTGAGGGTTTCAATGGATAAGCTAATAAATAAAAATGTGTAAATGTGTGTATTGTTGTGATATGGATTGATGTGAATTGAATAATGTACAAACATATGTGAAGAAGTAGAAGTGAAAATTTCAATTTGTGTTGAGCTTTGATGATCATGTTCATCAGTGTGAGAGATTTTTGATGTAGTGAATGTATGAGTTATATTTGCCATGATATTATTCGCTTGACAAAGTGGTTCAAGGAGAATTTCATGATTCATAGATCTTGTTCATTTCATTTCATCATTTGCTTGTGCACACTGAAAGACAAAATGTCCTCTTGGTATCTTGTGCAAATTTGTATTTTGCCCCAGAGAAGTGAGCTTCAATAATGCATGTCCATTTGTATCTTGCCCTAGGATTGTGCATCTTAGTAATGCAAGTCCATAGTATCTTTTCCTAAGGTTATGCACCTTAGTCGTGCAAATTCAAATTAGGAGCAGTGAGCTACCTTGGCCTTGAGTCTAAAACATTTTAATCAATTATTCCACATAAATCTAGTGTTCTCTTGTGTATCTTGTTTTGTCTTTTCATGTTTCATTATTGTAGAGATAAGATAATTGTACTTTTAAAGTTTAAGGGCTTACAGCTAAACTAGCTTAAGGTCTGGATTGAGTTCAACATATTATTGTTTAAGTATTTGGGTCGTGCAATTATCTCCATGAGCATGGTGGGGTGAACCTCTAAGTTCCACATGGTCAGGTGGCTTTGATAACCATCATCAAGGACCAAAAGTCATGGCTTCGTGGATGACATCAAGTTCATTCTACTACCATTTTTCTCTTACACTCTTATTATGTTCATATCAATTCTTATAAATTTAATCTTATGGATATTTGGATCCAATATATATTGATATATGTGTATATTAGACACTCCTCATGGAAGATGATGTAATCAAATGAAAATGGTAATGAACTATGTAAGGTGGGGAAAATAGGATTTACAAATCTATTCAAGCAAACAAGGAATCTATTTTCCAACCTACCAATTATATTGGAAGGAGAATGATCCATTAGGCTCTAAATAATCTAAGCACAGAGTGAATTTAGTGGTCCTTCACCGTCACTGGAATATGACTATGCAAATTGTAATTGAAGAATGCAAGAAGTAGGTCCAAATAGATGGAAATGACAATTTTTAGCATGTATGAGAAGACAGAGAACTGGGAGACCAATTTTAGAAAAAGGACTAGCATGGTAGACTATGACTAACATGCAATCTAAATTTTAGGTAGAAGTGGAAGGAGTGAGGAAATATACTTGACCTTTCCTCGAGACTAAGGCGGTCTGCTTGGCCCACTCCTAACAATTTCAACTCCAATGAATTGCAAATTGTAGCTCTCCTCCTGCTCATTTTGCACTTGTTTTTATTGGTTTGTCATCTATTCCAACACAAAAAGAGAGGAAATATTGATTAGAAAGTGAATTTCCTAAGTCAAACCCCAGTTTTAGAAATTAACCTTGAAATTGAATCGAATTGAACTTGAATTGAAAGTGTGTTGATATGTAGTAGAGGGTAGAACTGAAAATGGAATGCGTGTACCATCATAAACCTTCTTGATGTTGAAATGCTCATGAAGATGTCGACGTTGACTTGAATGAACTTGACTTTAGGAATGAAAGATCATAAAATCTAGAACAAATGCATAGATTTGCAAATTACTCCTAATCTCCAATGTCTTAATGCTTGTTCTCTTGCCCTTGAAATTGAATTATCCTTTGTTGTCTCCTTTTTCGTCTTTATATCGTCTAGCTACCCAAAACGAGGGAGGATACCTTGCTTATATACTTCTCCAAAGAATTTTGGGGTGCAAAACACAAACCAAACCATCACAGGTAGAGATTTCCCGCTTAACCCTGCTAACTATTAAGTGGTACAAATTTGGTGCTAAACATGGGGGAGCATGGCACCTTGAATGGCCCATGCTCAAGAGAAATTTTTCCTCCAAGATAGTTCCAAATATGGACCTGAGGTCTAAAATGGGATGGAGAAGTTGGAATGGGATTTTAAATTGGGTTGTATCAAGCATGTCGAGCACAAAAGGTCAAGAATGCCAAAATAGGCCCTAGATAAGCAATAAATTGCAACTTACGATGCTACAAATTATAGTTGCTTGTGTGTTTTGATATTGCTATCAAACACATGTTGTATGCATGCCTTCTTTACCTTTCAAAATTGTATCATGGTTACATGTATATGAACCTTCCAATTCTGGTTAAAATAAACTTAATGGTGCCATGTGCCCTCTAGGAAGGTGTTGTAGTCACCTCATGATGTTGTCAAGTGTTCTTGTAAAGGTTGGAGTGGATTAGAGTCAATTTGGGTCCGATTCAGACAATATGAAACCATGTTTTGTAGTCTTGTAAAGTGTCCAAGTGTGGTAGTTCTTGGTTCTTTGTTAGGGCAAGAGTTTAGGGTATTATGGAGGTGCATCTCTCACTCCCCATCTCTCCTTGTGCACGTCGTTAGTGCCTAGTATTTGAGGGTGTAGTTTGCCTACTTTGTTCCCTTACCTTTTCTAACATTTTTTAGTTTCTTGGGCATTCACAAGGTTCTTTTTATACTCAATGCATCTGTGGTGTTTGCGGGATTGATCCCCAACTTCGATATTTTCACTAGTCAGGACACCAATGTGGAACAAAGGAAGACAATGTGAAATTGGGTTACTAGGGGCACTAGTGCCTTAAATGGACACTAGAATGTCTAGAGGACTAAGGCGCATTGCACTAGTTTCCCTCTCGCATGCATGTATCATGTTAGTGTGCATAGTCCCTTGTGGGTGCCCTAGTCCTGTGTACTTGTCCAATAGGGTTTTTAGGATCCTAGAGGGGCAATTTGAGGGATTTGACATCATCGTTAAGGCTTGGAGAGTCAAGGAAGCTTGTGAAATGGTCCAATTATGTTTTCAAAAAGCTCTATGGGTTTTTATTGTATTGGTCTATGTGATGGTGTCCACATAATGCCAATTGTCACACCTAGGACTGAGAATAAATCCTAGTTTATTGAGAGAAATCTTCAACCTTATGAAGTCTTGATAGGGTCAAAACCATTGATCTACCTTACCTAAGGTTTTATGACCTTCCTCAATGGTTTGTTGGTTTTTAGGGACTTCAATATTTGGCTCCTACGTTGTCACATTACAACAAGATGTCATATGTTTACAGCTAAGCTAGTGACACATACATGTGGCTATGGAGTTTGGGCTTGAGTTGGTCGGCTTAGTGTGATGTGGATTGGAGGTTGATGAATCATGTGGTAAAATAAAGCATTGCTTTAATGTTGATGAGCTATAAATTTTATTATTTAAGTGATCCCTTCCTACTATTCAAAAAAATATATACTTGTCACATCCCTTAAAGGATCCCATTATTGGCAATGATAGGTACATCAAGCAATTCGTTGATGGCATGGTTTAAGGTGATGCAAGTTTCATAATTCATTTGGGAGTATTCTAATACCCACTTCAATAGTAATATTATTGGTGCTTGTCAATATCGTGGATCCATGCTATAATAAGGACATAAATAACAAGCTTCCAATGCCACCACCAATTTTAGTGAAGACTCCATGAACACATTGAGATATGCTTACACCATAATACAAAATTACTATAATTCAAAATCATTATTTAAGAATCCAAATTCATTTTAAATCTATTGATAAATTATTTTATAAGTCTAATATATTAATTCATAAAGAAGAACATTATAAAATGTATAAAACAAACATCTCTTCTTATAGAATCAAAGGTCATACTAAAGGCACGAAAAGAGAGAAATAAATGAGGACGGCACTAGCTGCACAAACAGCCCTAAAGAAAGGACCTGAAAAGCCATTTACTACAGTTTGTACTATTGCGGCCATTAAAACTGGATAACACAGTCATGGATAAGAAGGATAATTTGTTCATTGGTTGGGAGGCCATGGAGATTTAAATCGCCCAACTGAGACGCACAATAGACTTCGTTTTATATAAAGTATGGTACCATTTTTTAGCGCATAACTGAGCGCCACTCTACTACAGACTGAGGTACCATATAAGTAATCCCACTCAGAAAGAAAGAAATGGTAAAGAATATTTTGATTTTAGGCGCAGTATAAACGTGAATTTCATTTTGTATAGGGAGAGTTAAGGAAAATTCAATTTAGATACAAGAATTATCTGACTTTATTTTGCAGATTAAGGAAACGTTTCCAAGGTTTTTCCTTAATGAAGATCCGTTGGGGTGATTGCAGATTAAGGAGATATTACCAATGTTTCTCCCCAAATTTAGGGTTAACGTGTTTAAATTTAGGGTTATCAAGCTAAGAAGTTGCTCCAAGTTGACCAACTGAGGAATATTGACAGGAATCATAGCTTACTAGATAGGTCACGTCCCTGAAGGTTCTCTGATCCGCCGAGTATGTACAAAAGAACCTCGAACATAACAGATACAAAATTTATCGAAGAAGGCTTTTACTACTACCCAGTGTTAAAGATTTTTAAGCTTAAACAAAACACAGAATTTTAGATTCTTTGATGCATATACGGTCTATAACTTAGAATGTTAGGCAATTGATAAAAATATTGGTCCATTCAGTTTACTATCAATTTTTAACATCTGAACATGAAAAACTGTACTCTGTAAATTTCATTCTGCATGACTGGTTGAAAGCCATCAAAGATTTCAAACCACATACAATCCTAGACACATTGCACTGATAAGTATATACAGACAGCATCATGCCAAAACCGCCCTGCCAGCATTTGACAGGAACTATGCTACAGCCCAGTGAGAACTATATAAAGACAGCATTATAGCATCATTTGGCAGGAACTATGCTGCAGACCAGTGATAAGTATATACAGACAGCATCCTGTCAAAACCGTCCTACTAACATTTGGCAGAAACTACGTTGCAAGAAAGTATTGTTTTGCATACTCATCTAGTTTTTATAGAATCTCTTTCAGCATTTGGTCAATGGAATTGCAACTGTTTAGGATGTTTTGTCATGGCATTTTAGTTTTCCTCTAAATAATGATGATCAAAATGTTGCAATTGTTGGCATGACATTGGGTACTTTGTCTTCAAGCAATTCGACAAGCAGCCACCCAAAATTCTCAGCTCAAATCTAAGTGGTTTATTTACACTGTTTATTTGTCACGGAAACTATTTGAGCCTAATTTTCCTACATTTGTAGGACGAGTCTCTAATATGTGGTATTATTTTATGGTCATACTCTCTTACAACAAACTGCTGTAGTATTCTAAGTGTCGGCAAAACATTATTTATATTTTTTACTCAAACACGTTCTTATATTACTTATATGGGTTATCTGAAGCTTAACTGATTTTTGTTTGAGTATGTTGAAGATATATGGTATTAATAATGTTCAAGGATTTAAGTCAATATAGAATGGTTCCCACACCTATTCACACTATGGCTATGACTTCTTTTTCTTTTTTTTTCTTTTTTTTTTTGATAAAAGTGGATGAGACCATTAAAATTATATTGATTTTTTTTTATTTTTACATGTGTCTGGTTCAAAGAGCACTGAAGGGAAAGAACCAGTAAGAAAACCCTTCAGTATTGCTCAAAAGAACATAAACCTATCTACCCATTACAAAAAGCCCATAGACATTCCAAACCCCCAGATACATTGCAATACATTGCCACCCGCATTAGATATAAAGGAAGCTGTGAGAATCAGTCTAGAAGAGAGCATCTGAAGATGGAGCCAAAGATGTCCAACAAAATTCAGTGCCATCACCCCAAAAGCCAACCTGTCTATACACCACAAGAGTCCAAAGCTCTGAAGAAAACAGAACTCAAAGCCAGAAAAGAACCAAGAATAAGTGATCCTGCTTGACACAATCAGAGAATGATTCCATCACGAAAGTTATAGACTGAGACAAAACAATCATTTGAACAACAATATAGGTGATCTAGGTGATCTGTACCTCGCATAAGTATGCTGTTGGATTTGACTGTGTTCACTATTGGCAATCTTGGCTGCTGCCCTAAACATCAGACTGGTATCAGGAAAAACTGCTCTCACATCTTGTTATTATTTCCTTTCTGAGTTTTATTATTCCTTTTTGAAGCTTTCTGAAGATTATAACTGCCTAGCAATTATGGTTTTAAACTGCTCAAGTACCTTGGTGATCAGATGATGTATTAAACCTTTTAAAGTTGTTAATGTGTCTACTAGTATTTTGGGTCTCCAGGCCTTGGCAAGGAAGTATTGCTTTCTTAAATTGTGAGGATTGTCCATTGAATTCAGAGATCTTACATTTGTGTCTAATTGCGAGCTGGTCAAATAATGTTGAATATGGGGAGACGTGTTGTGAATTTGTGGTATTTATGCATCTTCTGGCCACCAAAATTTAGGGGTTGATTTGCAGACCTATTTCTGCCACATGAAATCATTGACTAATGATCGTTATGAACATATTTAGTTAGAACCAGCAAGTGCGATCATTATCTAGTCAGTGAATTAGAGAATTGGGCTGTGCATGAATATTTGGTGGCACAATATGGTAAGCAAGATCAATAGGCTCATAATATTATTACCATAGTTATTATTATGTCTTTGTAATGGATATAGAGTTGTCAACTATCTATCAAGGTGGAGAATGTTCGAGGGTTACACCTTGTTGATGTATGTGAAAAAAAATGATTGTCTAATGTTTGTAAAATTTATATTAATTTGAGAAAGCCCATGTTCCCGTCCTAATAGTTTAAATATTTGGAGACCTACATGGAACTTCAATTCTATTTGGAAGTGAATAGAATATGTAGGTAGTCCTTAAGTGAAGGATGCCCCCTATGACACAAGCCTGTAAGGAGTATATAAGGGATAGCTCCAAAGTTTTGGGGGGCGTTATTAAACTTTTATGTTTCTCCATTTTCAGCTTGTTTCAATTTGAGATTGAATTTGTATTAGATGACTGAATAAATCAGGGTAACCTGCACCTAATAATGATACAAGTTAGGATCTAATGGTGTAAACAATGTTTATTTTTATTGAGTACGGATGGTCTACAAAATCTAGCTGTGTGTCTGATTTTTGAATGAAGCTAATCTTGCTTCAAAACGACTGATTAACCTTCATGTTATATCTCCGACCTAAAAATGAAAGATGTAGTTAATTCTGTCAAGCATGGCCGAGATCTGTAATTTTCAACTTATCCTCTTATTATACGAAAATCATGACGTTTTTTAAACCAAATTGTATCTGTTTACTGAAAAAAAGTACGATATGATTTATGATTGGTACCATAAACGAGACTATATAATTTGAAATAGGAAACTGGTATATATTACTAAAGTTGGTCAATATTTGTCTAAATAGTAATGTCTTCTCAAATACCTGAGTAGATTTGATTACTTTTTAAGTTGGTATTATTTTTTTATATGCCTTGTTTAGAGACTAAGTTGTGTGGATTTAATGTGTTAACATGTGTTTGCCTCTCGGAGAGTCGAATTTTGAATCAAAGTTGAAATTCGTCAACAAGGAGTGGCAGGCCATTAAAGGCATCCAGCTGTTAGATAAACTGTAGCTTCTCAGGTGGTCCTTAGCTGGACGTCTCTTTGGTGTTCGTTGTTGTTTCTGGTATTACAGTTTGTGAGTTTCATTTCTTTTGTCTTGACAGCTGCTATGTAATGGGTCTGAGTCTTCTCCTATGTTTACTTAATCAAAAAAATTGATCCAAAAACTTTAAAATTCTATATATAAATTCATTGATAATTTGATTGTGACATATATCTAGATCTACTTGACTAGCATTTGTTAACCCTTATGATGTGTAGATTATATATACTGGCTATAAGATGAACCCCACATTGGAACCAAGTTTGACACAAAATGTCAGTGTAAGCGATAGATGCCATGGTCTAACATCATATCTTCGAGATTAACCAACTTCCACAAATAGCACAAAGGTGAAGAGTGCTACCAGCTATCCTATTTGTGGTAGAAGAGGAGTTTAAGTTGTTTAACCGATTGTTACTAGTATCATGAAAGGAACAGAAGCCAACACCTAAACGTTGTATTGGGACATTAGTTGGTTATCACATGAATCTCAAAGGTGGCCGATGCAAAGTACTACCCATGTTGTGAAGGGTTTAGTTGCATATCACCAAAGCCATATGTGATATATGTCTAGAATTACCCCTTCTATGATATGGATAATACTTAGAATTACCCCTTCTAGGATGCCTAATACTTGTTAATGGATTTGGGGTGAAAAAAAATCAAAATCCACTAATTTGATAGTTCAACAAGTCATGAGAATCGTATAAATGGTCTTATGTGGTGTGTTACACTTGCACCTTATCTATTAATTATTATTACTAATGTAACATGCTTTCGTATCATTATAGCCAATACATGTGGGATTACTCCTGTAGGTAAGTTGCTTGTCAATGTTATGTACTGAAAAACTATCTAAAACAATCAATAATATATTTTTTATATCATTTTATTTGTGACGTATCAGAGCAATTATCTGTCTTGTGGCTGTGAAGAATGGAGATATGATGAAACATTTTTTAAATTGCGGATTGCAGTCGAAATAAAATTGCAATAACCTTTTCTATTTCGAACGTTATGTGCCTTTTCTATTTCTAATCTACAGGATTTAATATTTTAAAATCCTTCTTCCTACACGCGGGTTGCATAATTTCTTTTATTTTTCTTAATTGATTTGATGGTTAATCACAATCAGATAGTTGTTTTTGAAGGCAAGAGTTGCATAGAAGTTAGGGTTTTGAAATAACTTTCGCAGTTTGGTTGGGGAAATGAATCTAATGAAGGTGTTGATATATAGTTCATTGAAAAAGAGTAGATGCAATGTTTAAATTAAAGGTGTAATAAGAATTTTTGAAATAGGAGGAAAATAAGAGGAATATTTTTTACAAGATAAAGTGAAGGGAATTAATTCTTGATAGTCTTATCGTAGATGTATTAAATATATTTTAATTTCTAATGAAAATCGTGATGAATTTTATGGCTACACATATTGTTTCAATTGTTGGGGCCATCTATGGTATACTTGTTGATGGCTAGATTTGAAAAGATGGTAAATCAGAGGTTGGAGGAAATGGAGGCAAGAGGACATCACTCATCCCGAGTTAGCTTCTCACTGAGAGATGATTCATTATATGGGAAGCACCTTTCAGTTTTCACGTTTGTGTCTCTGAAGAAAAGAGGGGGCTCGACATCATTTGTGTCCCTAAATAAAAGAGGAGGCCAAGTATCTTACAATTGCTTATGAGTGTTCCTAAAGAAAAGAAAAAAAAGGGAGCATAGCATCACGAGATTCTTGTGAATGCATTCAATGTATTCACATTTGGTTGAGGTTTTGTACAACAAAGGAGGCATGTGACACACTCAGATGAAATGTCGACTCTTAGAGGAAAGTTATTCTCTTATATGTAGCTCTAGAGGAGTCATTTTGACACACTCAGAGGAGATGTGGATTTTTGGAGAAAAGTTGCTGTCACATTGTGTAGGAGGTTGAGGAAACTTTATGTTCTCTCCTGTTGTGGAGAGGTTTGCAAGTTCTACAGTAAGGAGATCCATTGATGAGGTAAATCCAATGTTTCTTGGGTCAGCGAGGAGGATTGGTGAAGGCACTTCGTCAAAGTCTCCAGAAGGGTTTTTGTGATCAACCTTGCAATACTCTACGTTTCTTTAGATTAATGTAATAAAGGGGAAATGTTGGATATTACATTAATATGGGTAGTTTATACTTTATAGTTTAAAAAAAATTATTTAGATAGTTTTGGGGAAGTTATTCCCATAGGGTAGCTGCTTGTTGGAAAATAAGTCTTTCAAAATCCAATGCAATGTATTGGAAAACCATCTAAAGCAATTAATAATAAATTTTCTATATTATTGTATCTATGGTAATTATTTGATCTTCTATTTAATCTTGTGCTCTTCCATTTTTTTACAATACAAAAGACTAAGGAAAACGAATGGAAGCTATTATGTAGTATAGGGTGCACTAGCATTCCTTTTTATAGCTGACAAAGATGAATAAAATAGTGTCACATTTACCTCTGATTGTTATTTGATCATTATGTAATTGTGTAAATAACTTCAAGTATTATGCATATTGTTATGCTTATGCCCTTACCAATGTTATAAACAAGCAGTACGGGATGTTCACATGTCATCATAGGTGGCAATAGATAGGGAAAATGATGGAACCCACATGGTGCATTATGTGAGATGCATTTAAATTACTTTTCAAATATGATCTACTTATGAGATTATGCGTTATCTGACATTAGAGTGACAATCTGAGAATCGGATTCTTTCTCAACTAAGGCTTTAAATTGCTGAAATGTACTAAACACGTCTGATTTATTTTTCAGAAAATGCATCCACATTTTATGATTGAAATCGTCAACAAATAACAAGAAGTGCCTGCAACTAGTAATAGATGGAGTGTTCATTGGCCCACATACATCAGCGTGAACCAACTGAAGGACCTTGGAGGCTCGCCAAGAATCACCATTCGAGAATGGTGTTTGATGTTGCTTCCCAGCTTGACAGGTTGCACAAACTCCATGATTTTGAGGTTGGTTCTCAAGTAGACCAGCAATCAAACCCTCCCGATATAACTGAGAGAGATAGTGCACGTTTAAGTGCCCATAATGTTGATGCCAAAGTGTTATGATGGATGTACTCCTAGCAACCAAAGCGTGCTCCTAAGAATCGCCGAAATCAGCAAGTCTATACAAACCATGATCCTCAAGTCCTATTGCGATTTTAGTATGAGTCTCCCTATCAACGATGCTACAGATGGACGAACTGAAGACAACATCTAATTTAGGAGAGTGCCTCATGATCTGACTAACCTAGAGGAGATTATGTTCCATGCCTGGAACATAGTAAACATCAAGAAAAATTAAATTTCTACTTCCTGGTGAATCTGGATAGTGCCCTTACCAGCAACTGTGTACTCTTCTCCTTCTCTGAAGATTACTGAATCCGAGAATGGTTCAAATTTCGTGAACCAATCCAGACGATGAGTAAAATACCGCAAAGCTCTTGAATCAATATACCAAGCAGAAGAGTGTATTGGATCTGTTGTTCTCTTGGCCATAAAAGCATAGAAAGCAAATTCTTTCTGTTCAAAGTGTTCGGCGACATTTGCTTTCTTTTCTGTTGAGACCCTCCCTTCTTCTTTTGTTCAAAAGCCAATCAAATTCAACACTCGGCCTTCATGTGACCAAACTTACAACAATAATTGCAATCAACGATCTTCTTGTTGTTGTTGTCCTGAGAAGAACCAAAGCCTTTCGGCTGAGAAGATTAAGTCTTCCCTTTGTTCTCCAAAGAAGATTTGGCGGAGAACGCTTGCTCGGTGGAGGTGGAACTGACATTGCTTCCAAACTGTTGGTGCCACTGATCTTGTTGTAAAAGCTGTTACAAAGTTCGAAAAATTTCAAATCGACATTAGTGGAAGTTATATTCATCGTTTTAATGAAATGCTCATAAGATTGTGGCAAACTCTTCAGAGTGATGACGACTATGTCCTCTTCGTCCATTGTGTGACCAATCGCCTCAAGTTGGTCACAGATGTCCTTGATCTTGGTCAAGTGATCCTACTCAGGTGTCCTTTTGTCCATCACAATCGAAAAGAGAATGTTCTTCAGAAAGAATGCTCTGCTCTTGTCAGAGGTTTCATGGAGACTCTTCAAATGATCCCATATCTCCTTTGTTGTTTTGTCGGATAGTACCTGAGGTAGTTGCTCGTCTATGACAGAGAGTTTGATGAGAATGACTGCTTCATGGTTGCGCTCATCCCATTTGTCCTGATCTTTTCCGACAGTGGTTGGGCATTGAGACGTGCCTAGAACAACTGCATCAAGATATCGAAACGCAAAAATAGTTTACATACGCTGCTTCCAAGTGTTGTAGTTGCGACCGTTGAATTTTTGGCTTCTTTCGAG
This sequence comes from Cryptomeria japonica, assembly GCF_030272615.1. Classification (NCBI taxonomy): domain Eukaryota; kingdom Viridiplantae; phylum Streptophyta; class Pinopsida; order Cupressales; family Cupressaceae; genus Cryptomeria; species Cryptomeria japonica. Next base: position 282,732,581 of record NC_081414.1, on the reverse strand, counting down.
CATTATATTCATCAAAGATGCCATCACGTACCTCGAGGTCAAACCTAATGAACGCACAAATTCCAAGGCACGAAAACCAGTAGATGAAAACAAAGGGTTTTAAAAATTCTGCAAGTTAGACTCGAAGGCAGAAACTTAAACCCTATCACGGTTTTCGAGGCAAAAAAAATCGGAAGACCCAGAAAAGCTCTCGAAAAACCCACAAGGAATGTGTAATTAGAATAATTTTTCGACTTAAGGGTCAAATCCACAGGTTTAAAAACCAAGGCACAGAAAACGATAAACCTAGAAAAATCTGAAAGCAGCCCAAATCACATCTCGAAAAACCCACAACAATTCTGCAACCGGAAAAAATTTCACCTTGAAAGAGAGTCAAAACCCTAGGCGAAAAAAATCTGCAGACCCAAAAAAATCTAATGGTCACCCAGTTGAGGTTTCAAAAAACCCACCACGAATCTGCAATCAGAATACAATTTCAACTTGAATTGAAGGGTTAAAAACTTAGTTGAATGTGCAGAAACCCTGGGCGAAAAAATCTGCAGACCCAGAAAACCTTACAGTGACCCAGTTGAGATTTTGGAAAACCCAGAAAAACACGTGACAAATTTTTTATTTTTGAAAAAAAACCCTAGCAGCAAAAAAAAACCTTTTTCACGCAACAAAAAAAACCCAAAAAAAAATCTGGCCTGTTCAGGATACCCAGAAAATCAGACGCGAAAAACACAAACCCTTCGCATAGAAAATCCCGTCAAAAAATCACGATTTTTGAAGAGTTGACGCTAGAAAAAAACCTTTGGCTTTTCCTCAGAAAAAAAAAACCACGAGTTTGTAGAGAAGGGTTTCATTTTTTCATGAGAAAGACTCACAAAAATCAAAAAACAAAAACCCTCGAATTTTCCTTAGAAAAAAATTCACAATTTTTAGGGCAAAAAAAAATGATCTTCAAAAGCTTTAAAAATTCCTTTCGAAATTTTAAAAGACCAAATTTTTAGTCGTCAAGCTCTGATACCATGTTCAAGAAGTGAACAAGTAAAAAATTTAGTTATTTATTAACTGAAGGAAAGATTATATTTATAGTAATGAAAAATATTATAGCTATTAATTAAACTAACTAACTGCTACTGTAGACATTTAAGATGTCTAACAACACTAATTTGACCATTAACAGTACATAGAATTATTATTTTAACAATGTTTTAATTAACTAGGTGATGGGATGATGCATGAGACAGTTTGCATCCACTTCTATTTTTCCAATTGATCTTCATGAGACCATGTGATGTTGAAGTAATTTATATTATTTTATGTGATGGGTGCATGCACTAGTAACACTATATGACAAATATTATGTATATGCATGATGCATGTAAATAAGTCACACTATCTATATGCAGTGTATGCTTAAACTAGTCATTGTTTGTAATTATGATGTGCAACTAAAGTCATCACCTTCTTCTAAATAATACATGTCTGAGCCAATCATTCTATGAACATGGGATATATCTAAATGATATGGTCCTTGTGTGGTTTTTGTGTGTTTGTACACTAATTATTGTTATGGAACAAACACTTAATTGGGATGTGTTCATTATCAATTTTTATAATTAGACTAACTTGAAAAAAAAATCTTAATGAATAGTTGTGGTTTAGCTAATAAATAGTCATAATTAAAAGAAAGATCATATATGCTACATAAGAGGAGAGAATGAATTATCACTATTTTCGTGTACGAACTACAAAATCTATGCATAAGAGATGATGGAAATGATAATGATCTTATTTATAGAAATGAACAAATTGATTCTAAGCCACTCTTGAGAATAGAATGGGGGAAAAGACAAGTGAAAATATTTGACCAAAGAAAAAAAATAGTATTAGAGAACAAAAAAGTAGCTAAACAATATGAAGGCAAAACATGGGCTTCCAACAAAACGGTTGAAGATTCTAACAATCGATGACAATTGTGCACCAAGAAGTCCTTAAATTTTGTTGTCCCCTTCATGCATTATTCCAAATTAATCTTCTCCTCGTAACCACCTACATACCTACAATTCTCAAGAGACCATTATTTCCCCAATTATACAATATATAACTTCTTCCATTGAGAAAACTCCCCCTCCCATGCCACCTATACAACACAAATGTTTTACCCCCATTTTTGTGCTTGTAGGTTTATATCTAATGATGAATGTCAAAACAATGCAGAGTCAATTTTTATAGTTTGTGATATATTTTGAACAGGCAAAAAACCTAAGCCTAATCTATTGGATGCGCCTATCCTGATGTTTTGGGTTGGATTCATGGGATATATGTATATCAAAGCCTCCTAATTGCATTCCTTCTAACCTCTGCCAATTGCAGACACCTTTAGAATAGGGTGCTCAACACCTATATCCAACACTTTCTGTACCAAATTATAGATCCAGGTTCCTCGTCGTACCTCTATTCCAGGTTAGGCTCACTGTGTTTGTTATTATTTTTGTTTCTGTTGTGTATTGCTAAAATCAATAGTTTTGTGATTGTTAATAATAGATCTTGTACACATTCCATTACCTGAATAAGAGATGATGCTATGAAAATGTTAGATGGTGTTGAACAAGAAAAAAAGAAATTGATGATTATCTCCCTTTTCTTTTAGAACTTGTAATTATAGATTATTAGATCCTTGCAAATGAAAAGATTCAAGAGAGAATTAATGAGTTCTTACATAGGAGGTGGATACAAAATTATAAATTTAGATAAGGAACTTTGGAAAGGTGTAAAGAACATTTTGGTCATCTTTCAATGTGATTTAAAATATAATAAAAGGGATGGGTGACTTTTGATCATTGTCCACATATTTTACTAGTTTATCCCACTTTCTTGTTTTGTCCTGGCCATGTTCTCATACCAATTTTATTTAAGAGGATGTTTCTAAGCATTTCAAGATTTTCTACAAACTTCTAATATATAGGATTCAATCACTAAGCAAGACCAAGTTGTTGACTCACTTGTAATGCTCAACAAAGTTCTAAACTAGTAGTTTAACAAAAATAGGTTTTGCAACTACTTGAGATGTCTTGATTCTCAATGTAATGACAACACTCAACCATAGATGCATGTATTACAAATTTTATTTAAGAGGATGTTTCTAAGCATTTAAAAAATTTGTACAAGCTTCTAATATATAGGATTCAATCACTAAGCAAGACCAAGTTGTTGACTCACTTGTAATGCTTAACAAAGTTCTAAACTAATAGTTTAACAAAAATGGGTTTTGCAACTACTTGAGATGTCTTGATTCTCAATGTAATGACAACAGTCAACCATAGGTGCATACATTACAAATCATTTTTCTTTTCTCTTAAGTCTGGTTTTCTAAGTTTGTGTTCCCAATTTGTTGTCATACTATTGGACACAAGTGTAATGATTGATAATTATTGCTAGGCTAGAGTTAACCTTAAATAACATTTGCATACATTATTTGAGACACACAATCACACTTAGACAAAACTAACCTTACCTACTTAAGGTCCATCTCGCAATCCTTTCAAAAACACACAAGTACAAAAATTATAATTAAGTTTTAATACCTTACAAACACATTCAAATATTATAATGTCCCTTCTAATTTTTATATTATCATCAAAACTTTTTTTTAATTATTAAAAAATATATTAAGAAAATGCATATATAATACATACCTCATTACAATTATTGTTTGGAGCATTGGAATGCCTATTGTAGCTTGAAGACATCCTTGAAACAAAATCTAACATAAAATAATACATTAATCATTAAAATTAACGCCATGTTTCAAAAACATAATTTTTAATAATTATAAAGAAAACAAAATATAGTTAACAAAATTCAAATATAAAGAGAACCACATAGTAAGATTGTTGTATTATTTAGGATAGGACAAACATTTTGGACTTCAAATGTATACATAACTAAGAATATGAATATACACTCCACGATCTGTACAATAAATTTCACTTTTTCTTAGGGAACCGAGTATATGTATATATATATATATATATATATATATATATAGAGAGAGAGAGAGAGAGAGAGAGAGAACGGGGGGTAATAAAATAAGAAGTGAGATGTGAGTGTGTTATCAAAAAATATTAAAGAGTCATCATTGTTGAATAATTCAAGACTGTATGGTTCAAGAGTTCGAGACAGAGAGCTTAAGAACACAGCTCAAAGCTACACCTTTCTGAGCGTCAAGAGACAACTTGATGGAGCCCCGCTTGGTTCAGGATTTGCTTCTTCACGAGAAGATCTTCTAAAATATGTATTCATATAATGTAATCAATAAGTTTTGTTGTGTAAGCCTTAAGGGGGGGGTCCCTAGGGCAAGTTTTAGGATCAATGTAAAAAGGGGGGGAATGTTGGTATTTATCACATTGCTAATCATTTGTTATGCACAAATTGATGCAGTTTTATAATTGTTTCAATAATGGCAACCACATCCAATACCGCATCTGATATTTTGCATTAATTCTCCTCACATCTTCAAGTTATATATCAGAACATTTGCATTGCTCTCACTCTAAAACCATCCTACAAATCATTTTATGCCTTCTTATGATATATCTTTTGAAAACTATTAATACTTGTTTATAATAACTCCCCACTTATAAGTCACCATAAACAAATTTGTCGCTTACAAATAAATTTGGAAGAACAGAAATAAGATATACAATTTTCCTTGGGCTTTTGTGAGGATAATGTGTAAACACTTAGTGATCAAATTCTTACATATTCCTCCACTAACATGGTATTCATACACATAAATATATCACATGATAATGATGGTATTTTGAGCCCATTATCGTTTCTACACAAACCAATATATTTAACACCATCTAGGCATCTTCATGATAAGTTGTAATATGTGGAAAATCATGTTAGTATTTTTCAAAGTTCTCAAAAGAAGGATTATACTATTTAGATGTTATATAATATGTTAGTATAACATAAATTGGATTATCCTTAAATAATTGTGTTTGTGTAACCTAATTTCATATAATATGATGGTAGGGGTGATCCATGTTGCTTCACATAATGTCCTTCAAAACTATGTGTTTTGAATACTTTTATATGAACAAGTTAATTTCAATATTTTTTAACATGAGTCATTATGCGCTTACATAGATCTATCACAATTATATTATTGTACTTCACACTTCATGTCTTCTTTTGTAGATTTAAAAATTCTTTTATTGAGAATTTTCAAAAAATAACGATCCCAAGATAACAATAGATCGAGTACCACAATGTAACCAAGGAGAACATGACAAAACTAAAGGGTTATGTAGTAAGGCTCAAAGATATGATTTCTAACATGAGTTTCATATTACTAGATAATGAGATTCAAAGTTTAGATATCAAAGATTTTATTATGAATTATTATCATTTAGTTTTGAGTTGTGTTGTAGCTTATAAAGGTAGGAACTTTTTTTACTAGAACATGTGTGATCTTTCACATCATCTAGCAAGCCTCTTCATTACCATGAGTTGTCATCAAAGATAAATTTAGTTAATAAGGACAACAAGGATGGATCAAACATCATCCATAGTAATCATTATGAAGGAACCATCAAACTAAAAAAATTTAGTGAGTTCACTAGACTGGAGGATCCTTCACATGTCATTTTGATATATCTCTTACTTGACAAAAACTCATCAGTTTACCTCATGTTAAGATAATTTATATATCAAAGGTTATCTTGCGATATTTCAAGACTAAACATTTATGTTCTCATCACCACATTCATGGACACACTACAAGTAGGTTTATCACACCATTTAGCATAAAATCTAATATCTTATCAAAAAAATTGACACATGTTTTAACGATATTCATGATGAGAACATACACAAGCAAATACTACACATGATGGGAACATATACAAGCAAATACTACAATACTAATATATTGTAAAGAAATGGTTTGAAATCCATAACATAACATCTAGACCATTTTTTTCAAAGTAAAGATCGCACTTGGCATTACTTTACAAAATTTAAGTTTATAGATAAATCATTTATGATCATACAACATCCTATATATGTAACGCGATGTTCCAATGGATAAGCACATGTGGGGCATAACTTTGAATAATACAATTTTTGGCATCATCAAGTTACACCCACCCAACATAGATAAACATATTGGTTAATCTCTTCTATTACATATGCCATTTATGTTTGTGTGGTTTTCATGATTTCACTTCATATCAACATAGATAAACATATTGGTTAATCTCTTCTATTACATATGCCATTTATGTTTGTGTGCTTTTCATGATTTCACTTCATATTACCAATCAAGGGAAAGAAATTATTTCTCGTTAAAAATATTCTACATTTTGTTCATAATCAACAATGAAAAAAATGCAAGGGGCATCTTTTCATTCATATTGTCATACACATTGATCACACAAATATTTGAAGTACATCTTATATATGTATTCTCTAATCAAATTTTGTATTTATGTATCATACTTTGTTGTACACTATTTTCACACATGAAATCACTTCCCTATCACGCCCTCAATTCATGTGCATTTCTTAGTAATAAACATAAAAGAGGATGTATTATTACTAATTTCATATATTTAATCTTTGCAAATATGTTACAAGTTGAGAAAACACATTTGATCAAGCAAATCAATTTCCAAAAGACCCGCATGCTTTATGACATTGTTATTTTATTTATTTTTACTTCAATATATATGATCACTAAATTTTACACATGCACCAAACGATAAAATATAAACAAAAAGTGCCATATCATGACATATTCCCCTCTTGTTTTGCACTACTTTGCACCCATCCTTATGTTTCTTAAGGAGGTCCATTTAGAATTAGCCAAATTGAACACAAGTTTATATTTTGAAGGGATCCTTAAAATTAACTAGCTTGCAAACATGATTATTCTCCAAGGGGATACCTAAAAGGCCTAATTTGTGCATATAGAGCATGTATTTAGAGAAATCATCCCTAGATCATTTTATAAAATTACGTGAACACGCCAATTAGATCAAACAATCACTCTAAATCAAAGTAAGAAAACAACTCTACACAACAAACAAACTCTAATATTTTGTAGGTTCACAATGAACATCTTTATCTACAAATGCACTCAACATTCACCATTATCATCTTACCTCTTTATTGTTGACTCGCTTTGGAGCTATATCAAAGCCTAAGGGAGGTTAGCATACTTTGACATCATTGTATAGCTATGTTACCCCGAGTTTCCGGGACGGGGACTGGAACAGGGACGACAGGGGATAGGGGTATGCATTTCCGAGACGGTGATTTTTTTTGTCAATTTTGGGGATGGCTAGGGGACGGCTATATAAAAATAGGGAAAATTAAAATATTCATATGAAATCATAGATAAAATATGCACATATACATCATAGAACCTTAACATATAAGAACCAGCAAAGTTCTTATTGCAAATTTGTATTAAATTGATAGTCAAAGTCAAATTGCTTCTAAAATTCATTGTCAAAATTCACTCTATATATGCAGAATTTATGGGGACGTCCCCTAGGAGTTCTCTGTCCCCGAGACAGGGACACCTGAAAAATATTCCGGGGACGTGTCCCCAAGTAATATAGTTGTATAGAATTTCACATGACCTTCTTAGTAGCACCATTATTTTTGAGTTAGATAGCACCAAGCAAACACTTTTTCAAGTTTGAGGATCAAATTTGGCCTTGGACAAAATCAGTCATCAAACAAGATTATAGTTTTGCAAGGTAGGAACACTATTGCAATTTTATCCCAACTCCCAATTTCTTAGGTTTTGTTATCTTAGCCTTCTAATCATGGATAGTCTTAAAATTTATTTTATTATCATCCACCACAACTTCAATCATGTAAGTTTGAATTCCATGATACTTAAAACTCTAAGTATCAATTAGTTTCAAAACATATCAATTTATATTCTCAACTAATTCACTTTAATCCATTTATCAAATTCAGTTTTTAATATCTAAAATCAATTCGATTTAATTAATTTATTCATTTAACTTTAGATAATTTCAGAAGATATGTTTTTTGACCTTACAATAGCATATTATATATTCTCTTTTGACTTTTAAACATTCTTCTAATTCGATATATAAAATGAAAGAACAATCTCAAGCTCTAAGAAACTACAAAAGAAATTATATGATTATCTTGGTTGTTAAGCTCCCATAACAAAATCTACATTCTTGGCCTAAAACTCATATAGCAATAAATCATATTAAAACATTTAAAGATATTAAATTTTTATAGTTAAATGTTTTAAGATTATATTATGTGAATATCTTTTTAGTAATATTTTTTATCACATTTCACTATAAGTATCAAATGAATAAACAAGAAAGAAAAATACAGATAATAGATTATAAAATCTAATCCAAAACATTGATAAAAAAATACTCTTATAATATATTCACGGAATATGAACGTCGCTAGAGCATGCTGCATTTCAAGTCCTTCCCTTTTCGTAAACTATGATAACCCAGAACAGAAATAATAAGAACGTTTAAGCAGAGATTGTAGGGTAAGATTTCAATCATTTTGAAAAGCAAACAGAAGCATTTTTCAAAATAACAATAGTCAAACCAGATACTTTTTGAAACTGTTTTAGATCAAAAAAATTTCAACTTGTTATATTTAGCATTTATTGATTTCATTTCAAGTGCAAAAAATACTCTCGATTTGGTTCTTCCTATCATTTTTTCTTATTTTGGTAACCATATAAAAATATCTCGATTTGGTTTGTTCTTCCTATCATTTTTTCTTGTTTTGCTGAATCAAAAAAAATGCCCAAAATGGTAAACATAAAAATTTCTCGATTTGATTCTTCCAATCACATTCTCTTATTTTGCTGAATCAATGAAAGCCCAAAATGGTAACCATATAAAAATAATAATAATCAGACTCATTTAGCAGTGGACAAAAATGGGTACCTGTTAAATGATGGAAACGGTTCTCAAATGCTCTAACAGTGGGAATTCTTCTTTTTCCTGCAGGACTGCCGCTATTGGAGAGATGGATTGAAATGAAATAAGTGGATAAAAGTTTTTGCATTGTCTCTACAAAAAAAAGTGATTTTTGTTGAGAAATGAGGACCGACAAATTGTACATTTTAGTCTAGTCTTAAGACTGTGACAACTGCAATCCTGTCAACAGCAATAATTCAATTCCTTGCACCACGATGTTTATGAGGTGAATAGGACTTTTGCAGATTTCAATGCTGCAATTCAAGTGCACAAAATCTATTGGTAGGATATGGATGTGAAGATTCAATGCACATCTCTTCACCCTTTCCTAGTAGTCAACAGCTGTAAAATGATGTCGTGTACTTATTGAAAGATTTGTCCAACAACCAATAAATCTCAGTGTTCCATTAAGATCTTGAAGCAGTGAGAACCACATATATATATATATATATATATAATCGTGCTTCCGTAGCATGTGGGAATTTTTAACTAATAATACAAACTGCACCTGTAAAGTAACCCATGCGTAGTTAGAATTTGTTCAGTTTTTAAAGCCAGATCAGCTTCTAGCTTAGCTCATTATTTTGAATTTGCTGTAGATGCTGCAGTTCATCTGTAGGTAGTACTACTCGTATAACGTGACAAACTTCACTTCTCTTGGGTGTCAAATAGATAGAGGAGAGGGACGAGTAGTTGTACGGGTTCCAATAGTCATTATAGCAATTGTGCATATAATATCTAGTCTTGCCACACATTTATACTAAGGGAAGAGCACGAGTAGTTGAGCATGTACCAATTGTTGTGAGGGTTGTTGATACCTTTTGTTCCAAAAATTGAACAAATAAAACCTATTGTTTGAAACAAAAAATATCACTTTTTTGTTAAGAAATGTACTAATATTGTAAAAAGTAACCAATCAGGTGATGCCATATCAACTGCACAACTATTGGGGCCTCTTTTACACGCCTATTGGTCTCACTTTTTTTTTGGGTTGTTTTGGACACCCTGGCAAAAAGCATGTTGATGTGGCATCATACTTGATGATGTGGTGTTGAAAGCTTAATTATAAGCAGAGGACTTGCCAAGTAAGCTACTGTAAAAAATTGAGAGTGATTTGAAATTTCCACGTAAGATTTTGAGAAGCGTGAAGTTAGGGTGCTCAACTAGTGATGCTCTTCCACTATATAATCTAAATAAACAATCCACAAGCAAATAAAAAAATTACCAAATGTTGATCAAAATGTACCAATACTTGAACATAAGAGAACCCATAAATGTATATAAAAAAGACATAAATACATTAATTAACAAGTGAAATAGATCATTTTTTGTTTCAAATAAAATATCATAGCTATCCACTATAAGTGTGTCATTTATAAAATAAGATGCTCACTTAAACAAGTACTCTTATCATAGTGTAAAAATATTATTCTTATGTGTACAACTATTGGGGTAGCAATGTATATGCATTGGAGTATTTCATATTATTAATTTGTCCTATCACAAATATAAAAAGTGAACACAATAAATACCTTGTTTTTCTCCATGAAATGTGAGGGATTGTCCAAAGATTTAAGTGTTCAACAATTGGTCCCTTTGTGTTCATATAAGTTTTATTTTATATCATAATATGTTATTTTTGTGTTCAACTATTGGTCCTTTAGTGTTGGATATAAAAGTTAGAGATAACACACAATTATGATTACTAATAGGTATTTGGTCCATTTAAGTTTCATATAAGTTATATTTTACATAAAAATATGATATTATATTAATTACAAATGATATTTTTTTATTCAACAACTAAGGATTTTTAGATTAAGTTTTGGTTGAATCTTTAAAATGTCATTTTTTTTTACCCTTCGCACTAGACGTGTTATTTTGACGACTTGCATGATGAGTCGCACCTTCAAACCTTAGTTGTAGATAGTGTCCATATTACATTTCTAAAAAAAAAAGAGGTCTTACAATATTCCATGTGACGGCTACATGTTGACGAAGTTAGTCTTAATGACTACTGGTCCCTCTCCCCTGCATGAGTAACTTGTAGTAACTAATGATATCAAATTTTTACAATTTATTGTGATTGTTGTTGATGTTTTTAGATTAGGGGAGAGGATCCATTAGTTGTGCACCCTAATTTCACGCTTCTCAAAATCTTACGTGGAAATTTCAAATCACTCCGACTTTTTTACAGTAGCTTTGGCAAGTCCCCTGCTTATTACTAAGGTTTCAGGGCCACGTCATCAAATATGATACCACATCAGCATGTTTTTTGTCAAGTTGTCCAAAACAGCCCCAAAAAAAAGTGAGACCAATAGGTGTGCAAAAAAGCCCCAATACTTGTGTAGTTGATGTGGCATCACATGATTGGTTACTTTTCACAACAAATCGTATATTTCATTCAATTATTGGCACTTATCATACAACTATTGGTGCAATGTTGTACAAAAGTTGGACATTAAATCAACAACTTCTATCACAAGAATTGGAACACACTCAACTACTGGATCCTTTCCCCTAGAATCTGTGAGATTTGTTTGCATCAATGTTTTGGACTAGGAGATCCATCATCATATGATGATAGAGAGCTCAAGGGGATTGTTATAATCCTGATGATGGATCAGAACCACGTTTCGTGATCCATTATCAAATGATGATAGAGAACACAAGGAGATAGTTATAATCTTAATGATGGATCATAGTGTGTGGTTCGAAACCTTCATGCAAAAAAAATCTCACACAAAGAGATAGTTACCATCCTATGATGGATTACCAAATGTGGTCAGAAACATTGATGCAAAAAAATATCACACATTCTATTATCATCCAGATAATGATAAAGTGTGGCCCAAAATATTGATGCAAAAAAAATCTATATTATCATCTTGATGATAGATCACATAGTGTGGTTTGGAACATTGATGCAAAAAGATCTCTCGAACATTCTAATCTAGAAACAGCAACAATAATTTAGAAGTAGTTTAATATATAAAAAAAAAGTTTTGGGAGATGGTTGAAAATGGGGGAATTCATCATCAAAAGCATTTTAAAAGGTAGAAATTGAAGGGTTGGTCGTTCTATGGGTTGGCTTTAGTCTTGTGGACATTTAAAATCTTGTCATCTATTCATATGTTTTTTAGTGTTTGTGACAAATTCTATATTTTTAACCAATGCACATAGTATGTTTTATGTGTGAAATTTTTAATTGAAAAGTACTTTCTTTTTATTAAAAGTGTGATAATTTTAAATGCTAATTTTGTGAGAAAATAAAATTCAACTTATGCTTAATATAATATTATCATTGTAGATATCGAACCCTTAAGTGATGAGAATTGAGATTTATCAATGTATAAAAAAAATGTTGAAATGACAAAGATGGGTTAGGGTTGTATGAAACTTTCATTAGACGAGATATTGTGACAAAGAGAAAATTTTAATAGTACAAGCATTAGACTAGTGATAAAAATTATGTGATGAATGAAATATAAATTTTATGGATGTTGAGAGTGTGATTCATAAAAACATCATAAAAACTTCATGGCAACAAAGTCCAACTCAAGCAAACACTTTTAGTGAAGGAATTAAAGGTTCTAAGATAGACTTAAATATTTAGTGTTGACACTTGTGCAACACACCCAGTGTCTTCTTGAAACATTGGAGCATCCTTTTCCTAACCTCCATGTTTGCAACGTTTCAATCAAACCTTGTGGATGCCAAATTTATCTATCCTAGTTTAAATATGTGTGTCTAGTTAATAACCAGCCAAAGATAATTGTTTTTTTTACTAGCGAACACTTTTGTAGTTTTATAGAATATGTCATGAATAGGAAAGATAATTCTAAATTATGTAAATTTTAAACTAAATTGAGTTCCTTGATATAATACTTTTCTCACTTCATATGTGCTTCTAAGTCCTTTGTACTTAATTTGTTTGCACATGAAGGATGATGATCATAGATGATATCCATATATTTCTAAAGCAATTGGAAATTCATGCAAGAATAATTGGAAAATGTAACAAAAACCATGATCAATCATATCCTCAAGTTTTCTATTTGTAGAAGATGTTGCAACATCAAATTCATGATAATTCCAAATCTCATATTCAAAATATTAATTGTATACTTTGAAAATTTATCCCAAAATTTTAATATTCTAAATATCCACTATTCCTAACATCAATTCCATAAAACCCATGCATATGCATCTTAAAAAAATGAAGGAAAATATACATATATAAGCATATAATTTTAAGACGACCACCCAGTTTATTTATAAAATTCAAGTGCCCTATTTGAAAGGAAATATGAAAAAATATATCAAAAAGGAAACTTAGGCACGCATTCAAGGCTTATTGACATGTGATAAATTTAAAAAAAAAATGAAAGTGGGAATATGAGTAAAGAGAAAATTTTCATTCACATGTTGAAGGTAGGGGAGAGGAGCCCATAGTGGAGTGGGGTAATATTGGGGCTCTACATGGAGTACCATGTGAATTGACTTAAAACAAATCCTTGCCACCTCAATAGTTTCATGACAAACAAAAAAATAAGTTTTGTCGTATATTCAACTAATCATCCACATGAATTCCAATGATAAGTGGAGTGAATAGTTTTTGCCCATATGGATGGGTGACCAATAGTGGGTTAGGACCACCCTCTGGTTGCACATGGCATAAGAGTGGTGTGTGTTTTTCATGTTGTGTTTGTTGGCAATATGAAGGAATTGATTATGTGTTGCATTGATGTTTTGTCATTGATGTTAACACTAGCTGTTATGATTGGTTACCGATACAGATTTTGGTTACCGGTAGAAGAACTAGTGTTGCTGACAGAAGGGACTATCAGTTGGATACTATCATCATGTTTGGATCAATGAAATATGTTTGATTTGATGTTTTTGGAGTATGTTTTGGTCAGTTGGTATTGACTTGATGATCGGATGCTATCATACGGGTGATCGTACGGATTTGTGTCGCACTTTAGGATAACAATGCCTATTCCAACTAGAACACTTCTGACTGGACTGATTTGGCAGCCACATAGCGCTCGCATGGCAAGGTATTTCCGGTCGGAAGGGTCGGAACCCCCTTGCCCTATATAAGAGCCGAAATCCGCCTAAGCCCCTCATTTTGCATTGAGCAGCTTGGAGTTGAGCAGGAGGGCGCAAAAATTCCCAGAGATCCAGCTAGAATGGTTTCGGTGGTAAGTACCTTTTTTATTATTTATTTTTTTAAATGTATTTATTTTATCATATTAATTTATATTGTTTTTGTTTTTGTTTTAGTTTTTAATAGAAATAGAAATTTTTGATAGCAAATTAGTTTTTTTTAAGTTTTTAAAATTTTTTATTTTTTTTTGTATTTATTCTATCATATTAGTTTAGAATATTAGAAAATAAATACATATATGTACATAGATACACACATACATACAAATACATACACAAACATACACATACATACATACATACATACATACATACATACATACATACATACATACGTACGTACATACCTACACATATACATACACATACATACAAACCTACATACATACATACATACATACCTACATACATACATACACATACATACAAACCTAAATACAAACATACACAAACATACATTCTTGCCTACATACATACATACATACATACATACATATACATACATACATATAAAATAATTATATGTACACCTTAGGACATACACATACATAAAAATACATACATAGGTCTACATACATACATACACACATACATGTACATACCTACATGTACATGTACACATACATACATAAATACACATAAAATAATTATATACGCCTTAGGACATACATACACCTCAGGACATGCTATCAGGGGTCACACACATGTTCACATGTGTGTGACCCCTCAGGACCACACACAACCCCTGATACCATGTCCTAAGGTGTATGTATGTATGTATGTATGTGTATGTATACATCCTAAGGTGTATATAACTATTTTATATGACCTCTTAGGACCACACAAGGCCCCTTACGACACATGTGCACCCCTTAGGACCTATTAGGACCACATAACACCAAATGGTGTCGCAAGGGGTATTATGTGGTCCTAAGGGGTCATGCATGTGTTCTAACACATGGGTGACCCCTTAGGACCACACAAGGCCCCTTATGACACATGTGCACCCCTTGGCACCTATTAGGACCACATAAGACCAAATGGTGTCACAAGGCATCTTATGTGGTCCTAAGGGGTCACTCAAGTGTTCTAACACATGGGTGACCCCTTAGGACCACACAAGGCCCCTTACGACACATGTGCACCCCTTAGGACCTATTAGAACCACATAAGACCAAATGGTGTTGGAAGGGGTCTTATGTGGTCCTAAGGGGTCACGCATGTGTTCTAACACATGGGTGACCCCTTAGGACCACACAAGGCCCCTTACGACACATGTGCACCCCTTAGGACCTATTAGGACCACATAAGACCAAATGGTGTCGCAAGGGGTCTTATTTGGTCCTAAGGGTTCACACATGTGTTCTAACACATGGGTGACCCCTTAGGACCACACAAGGCCCCTTACGACACATCTGCACCCCTTAGGACCACATAAGAACAAATGGTGTCGAAAGGGGTCTTATGTGGTCCTAAGGGGTCACCCATGTGTTCTAACACATGGGTGACCCCTTAGGACCACACAAGGCCCCTTATGACACATTTGCACCCCTTAGGACCTATCAAGACCACATAAGACCAAATGGTGTTGAAAGGGGTCTTATGTGGTCCTAAGGGGTCACACATGTGTTCTAACACATGGGTGACCCCTTAGGGCCACATAAGGCCCCTTATGACACATGTGCACCCCTTAGGACTTATTAGGACCACATAAGACCAAATGGTGTCGCAAGGGGTCTTATGTGGTCCTAAGGGGTCACGCATGTGTTCTAACACATGGGTGACCCCTTACGACCACACAAGGCCCCTTACAACAC